>NC_092279.1:709142-759142 GCF_036320965.1 Panulirus ornatus
AATCGGCTCTCATCATATTTGATTCTCATTCCCCTTGCTTGCCTAAGTCACTAGCTAGACCACGCAAACCTAGGCAAGCTGCTGCGTCACATGATTACTGTGTGGCCGTTGGCAACCCAAGGGGGTGGGCCGTTTTGATAACTGTTTCCTTCCCAACACGTCGAAGCTTTGGAACTCTCTAACATGTCTCTCCCAATAACTATGACCTTGCACTTTCTAAAAGACAGCTTTTTCATAATTCCTTCAAATATCGATAATATTGTTCCTTGTTTCTTCTCTTCTCATTTCATTAACCTCTCTATATATCAATTAAGAAGAGGTCATCTTTTATACATGCACTTTTTCCCATGACTGAAGCATGGAAATTAATATAAAAAAAACACCAGGAAATCGTGCAGGTTTCGTTTACAAAATACCTCGCAAAAGCTGTAATATTTTTTTATATATGGCACAGACTGCTCAGGATCTCTATGTCAGACTAAAGCGACGTAGAAATTGTATGACCTGTGTACTAATTGGACCAATGCTATTTCAATTATAGCCTGTAACTCTCTGATCAGGAGAAATACCACTGAATCTTTTCTGTTTTAATTACACGAAGAATTGTAACATGAATAACAGTGAAGGTTTGTATAAACTGGGTACGTTTATTGCAGGCAAAAATTTGTGAACAGTTTAATTTGTCTTCACCTCGTAATAAAAGTTTATGACAGGCCAGAGGCCACATGTATGTGAACAAGAGCATATTTCCCCTCCCATATATATATATATATATATATATATATATATATATATATATATATATATATATATATATATTGGAAAGGATCACAATTTTGCGCGTGATCAAGATATTCCTATGAGTCCACGGGGAAAATGAAACACGATAAGTTCCCAAGTGCACTTTCGTTAGCAAAGAAATCATTTTATAGAGTTGAGCCCAAACCTCCCATTGACACCAAGAATCTTTTAGTTCTCCCTTTTGATAATAATTTCAATTTACTTCCCATGTTGCTTAAATCCTTTGATGTAAATGTTGCCTTTAGCAACAATAATAGTATAAAGAATATCTTAATCAGGAATTCACCAGAAAATTCTCTTGGTTGCATCTATAAAGTGCCTTGTGGAAATTGTGATAAAGTTTATGTTGGTCAGACTGGTAAGGATCTTTCTGTTAGACTGAAGCAGCATAAATATAGTATAAGAATCAAATGCCTTGCTTAGTCACGTTAAAAACTATGATCATTGTATTGACTGGAGTAATGCCACTTCAGTTATTAACTCTAACTCTATTACCAAGAGAAATATCACTGAATCTTCTATCATTAAATACACAAAGAATTATAATCTTAATATTAGTGATGGTCTATACAAATTAGATAACTTTGTTAAAATTTGTAAAATACGCTTATGAACGCTCGTTGTATGTTTTGGACAATCACATGTTTACCAAATGGCGTCCTAGCTACGTCTCTTCGTTGTATATCAACTGACTGTTATATTTCTCTCTTGTGTCTCCCCTGACGATGTGATTATTACACGAAAGTGCACTTGGGAACTTAACGTGTTTCGTTTTCCCCGTGGACTCATAGGAATATATATGTATATATATATATATATATATATATATATATATATATATATATATATATATATATATAATATATATATATATATATATATATATATATATATATATATATATCAACAGGGAAATACACATATGCCAAAATACAGTGACCTGCGATAACAGGAGTGGTAGTCATCCCGCAGATTAAAACGGCCAGCTC
Source organism: Panulirus ornatus (assembly GCF_036320965.1). Lineage (NCBI taxonomy): Eukaryota > Metazoa > Arthropoda > Malacostraca > Decapoda > Palinuridae > Panulirus > Panulirus ornatus. Next base: position 710,933 of record NC_092279.1, read on the forward strand.
TGAGTGCACAGACACTGCTGCGCTGTGCCACACACTCAGCCACTGAGTGGCCACGGAATCAGCTGATGGTACAGGAACTCAACTCCCGGGAAAAGCAGCGGTTTGGGCAACATATACTCCACCCTTACACTAGTGCATTTACCTTGTACACTTAAGTACTGTGAGATATATATCTTTCTTTCTTCCTTTCATACTATTCGCCATTTCCCGCATTAGCGAGGTAGCGTTAAGAACAGAGGACTGGGCCTTTTAGGGAATATCCTCACCAGGCCCCCTTCTCTGTTCCTTCTTTTGGAAAATAAAAAAGAAAAAAAAATTGAGAGGGGAGGATTTCCAGCCCCCCGCTCCCTTCCCTTTTAGTCGCCTTCTACGACACGCAGGGAATACGTGGGAAGTATTCTTTCTCCCCTATCCCCAGGGATATATATATATATATATATATATATATATATATATATATATATATATATATATATATATATATATATATTCTTTCACCCCTATCCCCAGGGATAATATACATATATATACATACACATACACACACATACACACACACACGCACATATACACACACACACACATACATATATATACATATGAAAAACGTAAGAAACAATTTAGAAAACTGAAACTTCTAGCTTGAAATGAAAAGAAAAAAATGAATGTCACATAATGGTTCAACCTCTGGATATGGAAAAAGGAAATGTTTAATTCATTTACACAAAAGTCAATAGTAGTTCTCATCAATTAAACCACTGTATCAATAAGCTTCAATGTCTAAGCTACATTTTTTCCAATTTCACTATTTTCTTGTCAAAGCACCATGTATGAAAACTATCACTCCAGTAACACAACTATAAACATTTACTTCCCCTTTAAAAAAGTTCTGGGGAAGTCTGTCTCGATACACTGCGGGACACTACCACCTGACGAGGTTTGTGTTGCAATGGTTCTTGATTCACAAACGTAGTAGCATCACTGGTGGCCAAGGTAGTTCCGTTGGCGAAGAGGAGCTCATGAAACATTGGGGGGTGAGTTTGAATGGAGAAAAACTGGAGGAAGTGAAGTGTTTTAGATATCTGGGAGTGGATCTGGCAGCGGATGGGACCATGGAAGCGGAAGTGGATCATAGGGTGGGGGAGGGGGCGAAAATTCTGGGAGCCTTGAAGAATGTGTGGAAGTCGAGAACATTATCTCGGAAAGCAAAAATGGGTATGTTTGAAGGAATAGTGGTTCCAACAATGTTGTATGGTTGCGAGGCGTGGGCTATGGATAGAGTTGTGCGCAGGAGGATGGATGTGCTGGAAATGAGATGTACGAGGACAATGTGTGGTGTGAGGTGGTTTGATCGAGTAAGTAACGTAAGGGTAAGAGAGATGTGTGGAAATAAAAGAGCGTGGTTGAGAGAGCAGAAGAGGGTGTTTTGAAATGGTTTGGGCACATGGAGAGAATGAGTGAGGAAAGATTGACCAAGAGGATATATGTGTCGGAGGTGGAGGGAACGAGGAGAAGAGGGAGACCAAATTGGAGGTGGAAAGATGGAGTGAAGAAGATTTTGTGTGATCGGGGCCTGAACATGCAGGAGGGTGAAAGGAGGGCAAGGAATACAGTGAATTGGAGCGATGTGGTATACAGGGGTTGACGTGCTGTCAGTGGATTGAATCGGGGCATGTGAAGCGTCTGGTGTAAACCATGGAAAGCTGTGTAGGTATGTATATTTGCGTGTGTGGACGTATGTATATACATGTGTATGGGGGTGGATTGGGCCATTTCTTTCGTCTGTTTCCTTGCGCTGCCTCGCAAACGCGGGAGACAGCGACAAAGCAAAAAAAAAAAAAAAAAAAAAAAAATATATATATATATATATATATATATATATATATATATATATATATATATATATATGATAATAATGATAATGATAATAATAATAATGAATGTAGGTTTGCGGCAGGGGTGTGTGATGTCTCCATGGTTGTTTAATTTGTTTATGGATGGGGTTGTTAGGGAGGTGAATGCAAGAGTTTTGGAAAGAGGGGCAAAATTGAAGTCTGTTGTGGATGAGAGAGCTTGGGAAGTGAGTCAGTTGTTGTTCGCTGATGATACAGCGCTGGTGGCTGATTCATGTGAGAAACTGCAGAAGCTGGTGACTGAGTTTGGTAAAGTGTGTGAAAGAAGAAAGTTAAGAGTAAATGTGAATAAGAGCAAGGTTATTAGGTACAGTAGGGTTGAGGGTCAAGTCAATTGTGAGATAAGTTTGAATGGAGAAAAACTGGAGGAAGTAAAGTGTTTTAGATATCTGGGAGTGGATCTGGCAGCGGATGGAACCATGGAAGCGGAAGTGAATCATAGGGTGGGGAAGGGGGCGAAAATTCTGGGAACCTTGAAGAATATCTGGAAGTCGAGAACATTATCTCGGGAAGCAAAAATGGGTATGTTTGAAGGAATAGTGGTTCCAGCAATGTTGTATGGTTGCGAGGCGTGGGCTATGGATAGAGTTGTGCGGAGGAGGGTGGATGTATTGGAAATGACATGTTTGAGGACGATATGTGGTGTGAGGTGGTTTGATCGAGTAAGTAATAATAGGATAAGAGAGATGTGTGGTAATAAAAAAAAGTGTGGTTGAGAGAGCCATAGAGGGTGTTTTGAAATGGTTTGGTCACATGGAGAGAATGAGTGAGGAAAGATTGACCAAGAGGATATATGTGTCAGAGGTGGAGGGAACGAGGAGATGTGGGAGACCAAATTGGAGGTGGAAAGATGGAGTGAAAAACATTTTGACTGATCAGGGTCTGAACATGCAGGAGGGTGAAAGGCGTGCAAGGAATAAAGTGAATTGGAACGATGTTGTATACCGGGGTCGACTGTCAACGGATTGAACCAGGGCATGTGAAGCGTCTGGGGTAAACCATGGAAAGTTCTGTGGGGCCTGGATGTGGAAAGGGAGCTGTGGTTTCGGTGCATTATTACATGACAGCTAGAGACCGAGTGTGAACGAATGGGGCCTTTGTTGTCTTTTCCTAGCGCTACCTCGCACACATGAGGGGGGAGTGGGTTGTTATTTCATGTGTGGCGAGGTGGCGATGGGAATGAATAAGGGCAGACAGTATGAATTATGTACATGTGTATATATGTATATGTCTGTGTGTGTATATATATGTATACGTTGAGATGTATAGGTATGTATATTTGCGTGTGTGGACCTTTAGGTATATACATGGAATGTGGGTGGGTTGGGCCTTTCTTTCGGCTGTTTCCTTGCGCTACCTCGCTAACGCGGGAGACAGCGTCAAAGTACAATAAATATAAATGAATACATAAGATGGTCTTGATCAGAGCATTTAGTCGATCGTGGCGTCTAAGCTAATATAAGAAGCGTGCCCACTTAAGGTTGTCCACTAGACGCGAACCTCCGAAGCGGGGGAACCGAACCACCGAAAAATTCCACAATCCGATTGCCCACTGGGCCTAAAATGACCCAGTGGGGGAACCGGGCGGGCGACATCTACCACGCATAAAAAAAAAAAAAAACTCAAGTTCAAATCATTTTTCCCTGTTTGTTGCGACGCAAAAAACCCAAATTTGCATAGTCAAGCTTCTGACTATTCATAGCTTATCAGACCGTCCCGTAGAAAACGTAACGGAAGGGGATTACAGCAATTCGACTTTAGAAAACGAGTACTGTTGTATACAGTAGTGTGAGGAGGACTGTGGTATACAGTAGTGTGAGGAGTACTGTGGTATACAGTAGTGTGAGGAGTTCTGTGGTATACAGTAGTGTGAGGAGTACTGTGGTATACAGTAGTGTGAGGAGTTCTGTGGTATACAGTAGTGTGAGGAGTTCTGTGGTATACAGTAGTGTGAGGAGGACTGTGGTATACAGTAGTGTGAGGAGGACTGTGGTATACAGTAGTGTGAGGAGGACTGTGGTATACAGTAGTGTGAGGAGTTCTGTGGTATACAGTAGTGTGAGGAGGACTGTGGTATACAGTAGTGTGAGGAGGACTGTGGTATACAGTAGTGTGAGGAGTTCTGTGGTATACAGTAGTGTGAGGAGTTCTGTGGTATACAGTAGTGTGAGGAGGACTGTGGTATACAGTAGTGTGAGGAGGACTGTGGTATACAGTAGTGTGAGGAGGACTGTGGTATACAGTAGTGTGAGGAGGACTGTGGTATACAGTAGTGTGAGGAGTTCTGTGGTATACAGTAGTGTGAGGAGGACTGTGGTATACAGTAGTGTGAGGAGGACTGTGGTATACAGTAGTGTGAGGAGGACTGTGGTATACAGTAGTGTGAGGAGGACTGTGGTATACAGTAGTGTGAGGAGTACTGTGGTATACAGTAGTGTGAGGAGGACTGTGGTATACAGTAGTGTGAGGAGGACTGTGGTATACAGTAGTGTGAGGAGGACTGTGGTATACAGTAGTGTGAGGAGGACTGTGGTATACAGTAGTGTGAGGAGGACTGTGGTATACAGTAGTGTGAGGAGGACTGTTGTATACAGTAGTGTGAGGAGGACTGTGGTATACAGTAGTGTGAGGAGGACTGTGGTATACAGTAGTGTGAGGAGGACTGTGGTATACAGTAGTGTGAGGAGGACTGTGGTATACAGTAGTGTGAGGAGGACTGTGGTATACAGTAGTGTGAGGAGGACTGTGGTATACAGTAGTGTGAGGAGGACTGTGGTATACAGTAGTGTGAGGAGGACTGTGGTATACAGTAGTGTGAGGAGGACTGTGGTATACAGTAGTGTGAGGAGGACTGTGGTATACAGTAGTGTGAGGAGGACTGTGGTATACAGTAGTGTGAGGAGGACTGTGGTATACAGTAGTGTGAGGAGGACTGTGGTATACAGTAGTGTGAGGAGGACTGTGGTATACAGTAGTGTGAGGAGGACTGTGGTATACAGTAGTGTGAGGAGGACTGTGGTATACAGTAGTGTGAGGAGGACTGTTGTATACAGTAGTGTGAGGAGGACTGTTGTATACAGTAGTGTGAGGAGGACTGTGGTATACAGTAGTGTGAGGAGGACTGTGGTATACAGTAGTGTGAGGAGGACTGTGGTATACAGTAGTGTGAGGAGGACTGTGGTATACAGTAGTGTGAGGAGGACTGTGGTATACAGTAGTGTGAGGAGGACTGTGGTATACAGTAGTGTGAGGAGGACTGTTGTATACAGTAGTGTGAGGAGGACTGTGGTATACAGTAGTGTGAGGAGGACTGTGGTATACAGTAGTGTGAGGAGGACTGTGGTATACAGTAGTGTGAGGAGGACTGTGGTATACAGTAGTGTGAGGAGGACTGTGGTATACAGTAGTGTGAGGAGGACTGTGGTATACAGTAGTGTGAGGAGTTCTGTGGTATACAGTAGTGTGAGGAGGACTGTGGTATACAATAGTGTGAGGAGGACTGTGGTATACAGTAGTGTGAGGAGGACTGTGGTATACAGTAGTGTGAGGAGGACTGTGGTATACAGTAGTGTGAGGAGGACTGTGGTATACAGTAGTGTGAGGAGGACTGTGGTATACAGTAGTGTGAGGAGGACTGTGGTATACAGTAGTGTGAGGAGGACTGTGGTATACAGTAGTGTGAGGAGGACTGTGGTATACAGTAGTGTGAGGAGGACTGTGGTATACAGTAGTGTGAGGAGGACTGTGGTATACAGTAGTGTGAGGAGGACTGTGGTATACAGTAGTGTGAGGAGGACTGTGGTATACAGTAGTGTGAGGAGGACTGTGGTATACAGTAGTGTGAGGAGTTCTGTGGTATACAGTAGTGTGAGGAGTTCTGTGGTATACAGTAGTGTGAGGAGGACTGTGGTATACAGTAGTGTGAGGAGGACTGTGGTATACAGTAGTGTGAGGAGGACTGTGGTATACAGTAGTGTGAGGAGGACTGTGGTATACAGTAGTGTGAGGAGGACTGTGGTATACAGTAGTGTGAGGAGTTCTGTGGTATACAGTAGTGTGAGGAGTTCTGTGGTATACAGTAGTGTGAGGAGGACTGTGGTATACAGTAGTGTGAGGAGGACTGTGGTATACAGTAGTGTGAGGAGGACTGTGGTATACAGTAGTGTGGGGAGGACTGCGGTATACAGTAGTGTGGGGAGGACTGCGGTATACAGTAGTGTGAGGAGGACTGCGGTATACAGTGATGTTGCAGGTTGAGGACCACAGTGGGAGAGACAGGTGCAGACGATTCGTGAGCGTAGTGGCCTGTAATGACAAGTGGGGAGAACAGATGAAAAAGCAGCGCCATCTTTGTAAGCAGGAAGGAACGAGACAGAAAGCCTTTGATTCTACCTCAGGATTGGACGGATTATAGAAGTGAGGTTCATAAGCTAAGCAATGGAGCTTCTTAGGCTATTCAGCTCTCGTGATACAAATCAAAATATTCTATTTTAGATATTCATTATGACAAAATAAGTATACATAGAAAATTATACTATATATCTAGAAATACTGAAATATAGACACACATACATATACATACAATTCTACCTTAGAAGAGAGTTGAAGGAGTGACCATCTCAAACTGGGAGCAATGCTAAATACTGGGACAAGTAAATCCTTGATGTGGAACAGATGCTTCTAAGAAAATAATTTCCCCTCTTACACAACACTCCCAGCTTTCCGTAAGCAGGCTTGGGTAATGTGAACCCTTTACCTCTGTGACTCCCAGGATTAGAACCCGAGTCAAATACTCGACAGTCGGGGAGCGTAACCACTTGACCAGGACGGTACAAGTCTCCCTTCTCCAGCCGTCTTCACTGGTCTATGAGACCCCTCGTCACCACTTCTGACCTAAGTGGGTTATGGGAGACCCGACAGCTAGCAGGCCCCAGACCACTACGTTGATATGTTTAAACCTCTAACACTTACTGTCACATGAGGTTTGATGGTTTGATTTCATGTACTTGTACATGGAAGGTTTTCATTGTGTAATGGTCACAAAGTCGGGTTTTCTTGATAGAGTATGGGATGTGGTTGTGCCTAAGATGTTTTGTTGTGGCAAGGGGTGACATGGAGTTCAGGAATTTCACTGTGATAAATGAGTGAAATTTATTTAGTTGCTGCTCAAAATTGATTTTTTAGACCTTTGAATTCAATACGTTACTGTTTCCTCATTCTGAGATGCCACACAGGTTCTTAGAAAACGTGTTCCCAGTTTCTATGACCTGGAACATCTTAAAAGACAGGCTTTCCACTTCCTACAAAATTCGTAATTACTTTCCCTTGTCTTTTCTTTTCCCCTTTCATTATTTTTCTCACTATATTTCAATCAAGGCCCGGCCATGATGTGGACTTTAGTTCGTGACTAAAGCCTTCAACTAATAAGATAATGTGGGAAGGAAAGGCTGAGTGGAATCATCAACTTAAGAAAGAACAGGGTTAGGGGTTGAAGGTAATTCACTGGAGGAAAGAAAAAGTAGGCAACAGGAGAGAGCCTTGAGGGATTATCACTGTTGCCAATATACGACGGGAAGAACTGTCTCAATCAACAACTTTCGTGTTGAGGTGGACAGTAAGAAAGGCAGTGGGGAACAGAGAGAAACAGAAAAAGCCCAAGAAAATAAGTTGAGACAGCAAAGACTCACAGCCACACCCTGTCAAACGTTTGGGAAAAGTCGTTGGCCAGTACGATGGCCTCGCCAAATATCCTTTAAGAAAATGGATGTTAAAGGAGAGTTTCGAAGCCTGGAGACGACAGGAGGCAAGATCGCCGGGGTGGTAGATGGAAGGCAGAGAACCGCCTCAGGTAGTATGGGATTGAACTGCCTCAGTGACTCGCCTCCGACGAGAGAACGTTTGGCCTTTTAAACCGAGATGAAATAGGGCTGGCAAGGGTTCTGGAACTGGCTCAGGGTCAACATCTATTAAGATACGAGGAGATCATGCCTTCCGGCCCATGGGCCTCGCCCACTTGTAGCTGAGTGAGTACTCTTGACGACCTTTCTTGAGCTGGGGGGAATACAGAAGAGGCCAAAAGCTCTGTGGAAAGAGGTGGTGGTGACGATAGATGCAGGGGGGTGGGGGATCATCATCCAACCCGTTTTCTTTTATGACTATGAACTCACGAAGGTAATGTTCCGCAAACAATTTGCCTTCTGATCAATAATGTCTTCTTCAACCTTAGGCTATTCACTCTGAGCGCTCCGTCGGGTCGAAAAGAGTCATAAGGAAGGGGAAGTAACTGACCTGACCTTGAGACGTAGATGGTTTCACATCTGAGCTTCGAAGTCGACTGACTCCCTTTTCGTGCGGAGGAAAAGACAACACGTAACACTTGGTAAAGATCGATGACGTAACACACAGGTTACTCTCAGAGGTCATCCCAAGGAAAGGCAAGAATGACCTTGACATTCGAACTCATGACTCATAAGTCCTGTGATATGATCCCATGCGAGGTCATTTTCTCGTTCAGGACACATATCTTGACCTTGCTGACCTCGAGGGGAAACAGAGTTCTCCCCCCACCCCAAACACTCCTACCCCTCCAACTGGTCACATAATGACACGACGGAAGACTTCAACTATCGCAAGGTGGTCCAAAACATCAACACCAGGACGGACGGATGGACCATACTATACAACGTCAGCTCCGCTACACGTAACTCTGCCTGACGCAAGCACTTGTTCGCTTCTACCTTTTCATACACGCATTTATGTCACTGATTCCTCCCAGTTCAATAGAGGATTATAATTTTAAGGGATCTTGTGAAAGAAAACAAATATACTTTTATCTTTTTCAAGGGGTAACACGCTTTCTCTCGCAATATTTTTGTCGTATTTCAGCTGCTTTTTCATATCTGTGTGGGTACGGTAGCTATGGTCTCACAAATCGGATGTGTCGCCAGTGCAAAGCGCTCGGGTTTCGCTAATAACAAAGTGGCTTACATTTTTCTGCTTAGTGTGTGATATATGGACGGTCCGCAGCGTACCAGCTGGAGTTACTGACTGTCTGGTATTCTAAGGGAAGCCCCGGGGTCGAGACCCTCATGGGATCGAATCCTGGTTGCGGCAGTTGGTCCTCAGTCTACCCAACTGTTCATCATGCGAAAGGGGCTAGTATATAAAATGGGTACCTGACTCAGGCTAAGATATATATATATATATATATATATATATATATATATATATATATATATATATATATATATATATATATATATATATTTTTTTTTTTTTTTTAATACTTTGTCGCTGTTTCCCGCGTTTGCGAGGTAGCGCAAGGAAACAGACGAAAGAAATGGCCCCACCCCCCCCCCCCCATACACATGTATATACATACGTCCACACACGCAAATATACATACCTACACAGCTTTCCATGGTTTACCCCAGACGCTTCACATGCCTTGATTCAATCCACTGACAGCACGTCAACCCCGGTATACCACATCGCTCCAATTCACTCTATTCCTTGCCCTCCTTTCACCCTCCTGCATGTTCAGGCCCCGATCACACAAAATCTTTTTCACTCCATCTTTCCACCTCCAGTTTGGTCTCCCTCTTCTGCTTGCTCCCTCCACCTCCGACACATATATCCTCTTGGTCAATCTTTCCTCATTCATCCTCTCCATGTGCCCAAACCACTTCAAAACACCCTCTTCTGCTCTCTCAACCACGCTCTTTTTATTTCCACACATCTCTCTTACCCTTACGTTACTCACTCGATCAAACCACCTCACACCACACATTGTCCTCAAACATCTCATTTCCAGCACATCCATCCTCCTGCGCACAACTCTATCCATAGCCCACGCCTCGTTACACGCATTGTTACATGAGAGCTAGAGACTGAGTGTGAACGGAAGTGGCCTTTGTCTTTTCATAGCGCTACCTCGCGCACATAAAGTGGGAGGGGGTTGTTATTTCCAAGTGTGGCGAGGTGGCGATGGGAATGAATAAAATCAGACAGTATGAATTATGTACATGTGTATATATGTATATGTCTGTGTGTGTGTATATATATGGATACGTTGAGATGTATAGGCATGTATAATTGCGTGTGTGGACGTGTATGTATATACACGTGTATGTGGGTGGGTTGGGCCATTCTTTCGTCTGTTTCCTCGCGCTACTTCGCTAACGCGGGAGACAGCGACAAAGCAATATATATATATATATATATATATATATATATATATATATATATATATATATATATATATATATATATATATATATATATAGAGAGAGAGAGAGAGAGAGAGAGAGAGAGAGAGAGACGAAGCTAGGACGCCATTTGGCCAAATGGCGTCCTAGCTTCGTCTTTTCGATGTATATCAACTGGCTGTTATATTTCTCTCTTGTGTCTCCCCGATGATGTGATTATTATACGAAAGTGCACTTGGGAACTTTTCGTGTTTCATTTTCCCCGTGGACTCATAGGAATATATATATATATATATATATATATATATATATATATATATATATATATATATATATATATATATATATATATATATATATATATATATATATTTTCCAAACTATTCGCCATTTCCCGCACCAGCGAGGTAGCGTTAAGAACAGAGGACTGGGCCTTTGAGGGAACATCCTCACCTGGCCCCTTTCTCTGTTCCTTCTTTTGGAAAAATCAAAATAAATAGAGAGGGGAGGATTTCCAGCCCCCCCGCTCCCTCCCCTTTTAGTCGCCTTCTACGACACGCAGGGAATACGTGGGAAGTATTCTTTCTCCCCTATCCCCAGGGATATATATATATATATATATATATATATATATATATATATATATATATATATATATATATATATATATATATATATATATAATGGATTTGGTTGGTTGGGCATCCAGTTATCTGTGTCGTCTCGACTAACACTAAGAATATAGAGGTGACTCACACATGTGTGGCGTATCATCTCTTCATTCATTAAGTCATCAGTTTTGAGCCGCAACTCTACACACATTTATTACATTCTAGCCATCAAAGCTGGCGTCAAAAGAGAGGGAAATCCTCAATCATAACGTGGAGCTATGGCCATACTTACGGGTTAACGAAAGATGAATGTGCTCAGCTGAGCTGTTCGACGCTGGAGGGATTACAATTATCGTTCAACGATCAGACAACAGTACAGGGTTGGAGTGGAGAGACGCGTGTGTGCAAACCGTTCCCTGAATAACACGCAAGGCAGGCGACTCTCCCTGCTACCGTGGGAGGGACACCTCACACACTGTCGCGTCCTAGTGTGTGTGTGTGTGTCTGTGTGTGTGTCTCTGTGTGTTTATAAACTGCTTGACGGCAGCTGGCAAATGATGGGCAGGGTCATTATTTGTACGGAGGGTAATTTTGGCCCTGTAGCTTTTACCATGGTCAGGGCAAAGCTCTCTCTCTCTCTCTCTCTCTCTCTCTCTCTCTCTCTCTCTCTCTCTCTCTCTCTCTCTCTCTCTCTCCACACACACACACCCATCCGTACCTACGCTTGGACCATTTTTCTGAAGGGATAAACATTCATTTCTTGCATCTTGCGTCATCGACTTGTGCCACAACACCAGGTCTGGTTACCGTCCTTGCTACAGCTGCTTCCTACTGACGGAGGGAGAGCTCGCTTCGCCCTCATCTGACCTACAGTGTCTATCGTAGCTGGTAAGGGAGCGTTATCTCAGACACAACAGAACTGAAGAGGCGAAGTGTTCAAGCCGAACAATTCCTCGCGATTTTCTTAAGTGTACAAACAAGCAGCTACAGGTGTGGGTTGCCTGGCAGCTACAGGTGTGGGTTGCCTGGCAGCTACAGATGTGGGTCACCTGGCAGCTACAGGTGTGGGTCACCTGGCAGCTACAGGTGTGGGTTGCCTGGCAGCTACAGGTGTGGGTTGCCTGGCAGCTACAGGTGTGGGTTGCCTGGCAGCTACAGGTGTGGGTTGCCTGGCAGCTACAGGTGTGGGTTGCCTGGCAGCTACAGGTGTGGGTTGCCTGGCAGCTACAGGTGTGGGTTGCCTGGCAGCTACAGATGTGGGTTGCCTGGCAGCTACAGGTGTGGGTTGCCTGGCAGCTACAGATGTGGGTTGCCTGGCAGCTACAGGTGTGGGTCACCTGGCAGCTACAAGGTTCCCCTCCCCTGTAGCCACATCAACAGACACATCATCCCTCACCATCGTCAATGTTGCGTACCGTCAGGCACCTGAACATCATGGCCGAGAGAAGGTATTGACTGACGTCCCTAGTGAGACTACTTCACCTCCCATCCCCATCTGAGCTGGGTTCTTCGAGACGGTGTTCTGTGCGTTACTCGTATATCCACCAACACCACCTCCCTATTACTTACAACTTAAATCGCTGAGCCACTTGAAGGTTACTTTCCTCAACGGGGACGCGAAGATCGGTCACTGAACGCCAGTGAAACCTATACCCACCTCCTGGGAGAAGGACTTGCCCACAGTGGGTCACTGTGGAGGGAACACGATCCTGCTGCAAGTATACGAAGACCTCCATAGGGGGTCTGGCAGGTGGTTTTCACAAGATCACGCGATACTTAGGCAAGCTGCTCCGTCGCGTGATTACTACGTGGCAGTTGGCAACTCAAAGGACGGTGGGCCTTTTTGATAACTGTTTCTTTCCTTGCACCTCTAAGCTTTGGAAATCTCTATCTTCTCACGCCTTCCCCGACAACAATGACCTGACACATTTGAAAAGACAGGTTCTTCACTTCCTCCACAATTCGTAAATACCTTTCCTTGTCTCTTCTTTTTTCCCTTCATAATTATCTCTATATCTAAACAAAAAAAAGGGCCCGGCTTTGACATGGACTTTTGTCCATGACTGGAGCTTCCAATGAAGAAAAGGGCCATTTACGTAGACTATGGAGAGCAATGGTCCAACACGACTGAGCTATGAGGGAACCCGACTGGTTACCAGAGTCTAGTTTGGAAAGACTTCATCAGCAACAACACACCCCACGCCGCCTCCTGCGAACTTCTCATACTTGTGAGAAAGAAAAAAAAAAATGGAGACGGTAAAAGTTCCTCAACCAAAATATTTAAGACAGCTGCCCATCAGGCGCGGAATAGCGTAGCCCAGGTGCAGTCTGGGGCGTGTGCCGGGCAATGCCGGGATCTCGATGATGACCCACCCAGAAATAACTTCTCTGTTCCTCTTGATCACCTCTACTGTTTCTAGCTGTATCCTCCCAGCAGGAGACTTGCTCTGCCCACTAGCCAAAGAGGCTGACACAAGGACTCCCTACATCAGGCTTCGCTGAGCCAAACTGAGGAACACTAGTGAAGATATATAGACTTTAAGTGCACAAACGCAGTGGGAACTGTGAGGCATGTGTATACGTTTGGTTATGCACTCACTGCTTTGTTCATATGAAACTCTCGACATGTCCCTGGGCATAAAGGATGACAGATGTTCCAAATTTTATCTTGGTAACATGAGAATATATATATATATATATATACATATATATATATATATATATATATATATATATATATATATATATATATATATATATATATATATATATATATATATATATATCTTTCAAACTATTCGCCATTTCCCGCGTTAGCGAGGTAGAGTTAAGAACAGAGAACTGGGCCTTTAAGGGAATATCCTCACCTGGCCCCCTTCTCTATTCCTTCTTTTGGAAAATTAAAAAAAAAATAATGAGAGGGGAGGATTTCCAGCCCCCCGCTCCCTCCCCTTTTAGTCGCCTTCTACGAGACGCAGGGAATACGTGGGAAGTATTCTTTCTCCCCTATCCCCAGGGATATATATATATATATATATATATATATATATATATATATATATATATATATATATATATATATATATATATATCTTGGCCCCCTTCTCTGTTCCTTCTTTTGGAAAATCAAAAACGAGAGGAGAGGGTTTCCAGCCCCCTGCTCCCTCCCCTTTTAGTCGCCTTCTACGACAAACAGGGAATACGTAGGAAGTATTCTTTTTACCCTATCTCCAGGGATATATATATATATATATATATATATATTATCTTGTGGAGGCTAAGGTGAAGATTTGTATGGGTTTTCAGAAAAAGAGAGTGAATGTTGGGGTGAAGAGGGTGGTGAGAGTAAGTGAGCTTGGGAAGGAGACTTGTGTGAGGAAGTACCAGGAGAGACTGAGTACAGAATGGAAAAAGGTGAGAACAATGGAAGTAAGGGGAGTGGGGGAGGAATGGGATGTATTTAGGGAATCAGTGATGGATTGCGCAAAAGATGCTTGTGGCATGAGAAGAGTGGGAGGTGGGTTGATTAGAAAGGGTAGTGAGTGGTGGGATGAAGAAGTAAGAGTATTAGTGAAAGAGAAGAGAGAGGCATTTGAACGATTTTTGCAGGGAAAAAATGAAATTGAGTGGGAGACGTATAAAAGAAAGAGACAGGAGGTCAAGAGAAAGGTGCAAGAGGTGAAAAAAAAAGGGCAAATGAGAGTTGGGGTGAGAGAGTATCATTAAATTTTAGGGAGAATAAAAAGATGTTCTGGAAGGAGGTAAATAAAGTGCGTAAGACAAGGGAGCAAATGGGAACTTCAGTGAAGGGCGCAAATGGGGAGGTGATAACAAGTAGTGGTGATGTGAGAAGGAGATGGAGTGAGTATTTTGAAGGTTTGTTGAATGTGTTTGATGATAGAGTGGCAGATATAGGGTGTTTTGGTCGAGGTGGTGTGCAAAGTGCGAGGGTTAGGGAAAATGAGTTGGTAAACAGAGAAGAGGTAGTAAAATCTTTGCGGAAGATGAAAGCCGGCAAGGCAGCAGGTTTGGATGGTATTGCAGTGGAATTTATTAAAAAAGGGGGGTGACTGTATTGTTGACTGGTTGGTAAGGTTATTTAATGTATGTATGACTCATGGTGAGGTGCCTGAGGATTGGCGGAATGCGTGCATAGTGCCACTGTACAAAGGCAAAGGGGATAAGAGTGAGTGCTCAAATTACAGAGCATAAGTTTCTTGAGTATTCCTGATAAATTATATGGGAGGGTATTGATTGAGAGGGTGAAGGCATGTACAGAGCATCAGATTGGGGAAGAGCAGTGTGGTTTCAGAAGTGGTAGAGGATGTGTGGATCAGGTGTTTGCTTTGAAGAATGTATGTGAGAAATACTTAGAAAAGCAAATGGATTTGTATGTAGCATTTATGGATCTGGAGAAGGCATATGATAGAGTTGATAGAGATGCTCTGTGGAAAATATTAAGAATATATGGTGTGGGAGGCAAGTTGTTAGAAGCAGTGAAAAGTTTTTATCGAGGATGTAAGGCATGTGTACGTGTAGGAAGAGAGGAAAGTGATTGGTTCTTAGTGAATGTAGGTTTGCGGCAGGGGTGTGTGATGTCTCCATGGTTGTTTAATTTGTTTATGGATGGGGTTGTTAGGGAGGTGAATGCAAGAGTTTTGGAAAGAGGGGCAAGTATGAAGTCTGTTGGGGATGAGAGAGCTTGGGAAGTGAGTCGGTTGTTGTTCGCTGATGATACAGCGCTGGTGGCTGATTCATGTGAGAAACTGCAGAAGCTGGTGACTGAGTTTGGTAAAGTGTGTGAAAGAGAAAGTTAAGAGTAAATGTGAATAAGAGCAAGGTTATTAGGTACAGTAGTGTTGAGGGTCAAGTAAATTGGGAGGTAAGTTTGAATGGAGAAAAGTTGCAGGAAGTGAAGTGTTTTAGATATCTGGGAGTGGATCTGGCAGCGGATAGAACCATGGAAGCGGAAGTGGATCATAGGGTGGGGGAGGGGGCGAAAATCTGGGAGCCTTGAAGAATGTGTGGAAGTCGAGAACATTATCTCGGAAAGCAAAAATGGGTATGTTTGAAGGAATAGTGGTTCCAACAATGTTGTATGGTTGCGAGGCGTGGACTATGGATAGAGTTGTGCGCAGGAGGATAGATGTGCTGGAAATGAGATGTTTGAGGACAATGTGTGGTGTGAGGTGGTTTGATCGAGTAAGTAACGTAAGGGTAAGAGAGATGTGTGGAAATGAAAGACCGCGGTTGAGAGAGCAGAAGAGGGTGTTTTGAAATGGTTTGGTCACATGGAGAGAATGAGTGAGGAAAGATTGACCAAGAGGATATATGTGTCGGAGGTGGAGGGAACGAGGAGAAGGGGGAGACCAAATTGGAGGTGGAAAGATGGAGTGAAAAAGATTTTGTGTGATCGGGGCCTGAACATGCAGGAGGGTGAAAGGAGGGCAAAGAATAGAGTGAATTGGAGCGATGTGGTATACCGGGGTTGACGTGCTGTCAGTGGATTGAATCAAGGCATGTGTATGGGGGTGGGTTGGGCCATTTCTTTCGTCTGTTTCCTTGCGCTACCTCGCAAACGCGGGAGACAGCGACAAAGCAAAAAAAAAAAAAAAAAAAAATACATCCTGTTCCGTCTGTTCCCTTCTAAATAGGTCTCAATCTCATCTACAAAATATTCTACGTTGGCGTTCACAGTATACGCAATAAATCTCAGACTTGGTGATAACAGCACTAAGAGGGAATTATTATATGACTGTTATATCGTAATCTTGGTTAGGTATCAGCAAGATTTCCTTGTTGAACACATAATTCCATGGTACACTCTGTTCAGTAGTAATAGGGATAATAGAATAGGCGATGGTGTCTTGCTCTTCGTTAAAGCCAATCTTAATCCTGTAGTGAAAAAAGTCGTAGCGGTTGAGGATGTCGCCTTCATTCTTGTAGAAATTAAAGAAAATCTTTGTAATGAAATAACAGAAGGGCTAGATTATAGGCTCCCCTGCACAGACACGTCAGTGGTAAACGAAAGATTATGTGATCATTCGGTAGAAATTTTTAGGGACCAAGAATCTGTCTGGATAGGAAATTTCAACAAAGCGGTGTCGAAGTGGAGGACACCCACTCCAATAGCTCCCGGCTACTGAGCTCATCCAATTTAGTCGAGAAACCAAATCGAGATGAGACTACATTAGATTTAGTTCCGATTACAAATGACCTCGTTAACAAATTACTTTCCAGGTCACTTTCAATACTACATGTAAAGTTGGTCAATATGACGCTTACGGAAAAATATTCCCGATTTCAAAGCTGCAAATTCTGATGATCTTCGCATTGCTCTCGACAGGCAAATCTGGGATGAAATGGTCGATGAAAAGATGAACGTAGCTTGGGAAAGCTTCAGTAAAGCTTTCAAAACAGTAGAGGGAACGTACATGCCAATGTACACGATCTATTTCTAAAACGAAGGCGAGGTGGTTTGTGCAACGGTGAAATAAAGGAATACCTGTTGTCGAAGAAGGTAGCTTCTAAGAAATTCAAGGAAATGAAACTCCATCATGATGCATATACATATGTACACACAGACACACACACGTGTATATATATATATATATATATATATATATATATATATATATATATATATATATATATATATATATATATATAATTTTTTTTTTTCATAATATTCGCCATTTCCCGCGACAGCGAGGTAGCGTTAAGAGCAGAGGACGCTACCTCGCTATCGCGGGAAATGGCGAATAGTACGAAAATATATATATATATATATATATATATATATATATATATATATATATATATATATATATATATATATATATATATATACATATATATATCATCCCTGGGGATAGGGGAGAAAGAATACTTCCCATGTATTCCCTGCGCGTCGTAAAAGGTGACTAAAAGGGGAGGGAGCGGGAGGCTGGAAATCCTCCCCTCCTGTTTTTACTTTTCAAAAAAAGGAATAGAGAAGGGGACCAAGTGAGAGTTTTCCCTCAAAGGCTCGGTTCTTCCTGTTCTTATTGCTAAGCCAGGTACCCATTTTATCGACCAACCCCTAGGGGTAGATGAACGGCTGGGTCGACTGTGTACCGCCTACTACAATCGGGATTCGAACCTATACGCTAGACCCTGGGCGGCCGGTGAATGCGTCATAGTCAGGAACGCTAACACTACTAATATATTCAATAACTTATCACTTTGGTGCTTAATCACTATAGATTATATCTTATTTCCAACACCTCGGAAATAAACCTGACATTTTTATCCAATCATCTGAGTGGTTGTTTACACTGAAGACGAACAAATAAGGCATCAAGTTCCTGGCTAATAATTGCTCTTACATCTTAGCCTGGTGCAGACTGCAGGAGCGACCCCTCCCCCCTACACACACACGCACACACGTAAACAGAGAGCGCGTCCTCTACCTCAGGTCTCGGCAAAACTCGCTCACGAGACACACAAGACACGGCTGGACCAGAGCACACCTGGTCCTGTACGTCAGATGGATCCAACCAATCGCAGTCCTGCAGCCTGAACTGTGGTCGACCATTCATACACTAGGCGATAATGTATATATATATATATATATATATATATATATATATATATATATATATTATATATATATATATATATATATGACTCTCGGGAGGCCAGATAGTAATATGTTACTCCCGCAGTAATAAGAACTGTCTGAAACTGCATGCAATTAGTTACATAATTTTGAGCACCGATGATTGTATCTGTAAGTGAACTTGTAAAATATAAAGGACTTGTAAACAGTAAATGAATTCTCAACACAAAATATGATTGTAATAGTAATCTTCTGTTCTGGTTGAAGATTCCATTTCAATTACATTACGAAACAGGGATGATGAGTATGAGCAAAATGCCTCCATGTGCACCAG
Organism: Panulirus ornatus; assembly: GCF_036320965.1. Taxonomy (NCBI): domain Eukaryota; kingdom Metazoa; phylum Arthropoda; class Malacostraca; order Decapoda; family Palinuridae; genus Panulirus; species Panulirus ornatus. The sequence continues at coordinate 729,598 of NC_092279.1, forward strand.
ACTCACTTTTGAGTCAAATCCGGTACTCATACGCCAGGCGTGAACCCATCAACCTTGAAGTGATTGTAATCATACGTAATCAGTTACATTTAATTCGAACCGTAATTGAGATGACTGTGACCAAGCAGAGTCAACTGTGTAACTATATAATTGGGAAAAGTAATTGTAATTGATAATGTAATCAATCTTCGGTTATGTAATTGCTCCCATCGTGTCCCGGGCTACGCCATTCACCGCCAGGGGAAGGGTCGACCTCAACCCCCGATGTAATCACCACTCGATTACTTTCTCCTCAACGGATTTCCATCGTCCTCAACTCGACCCGAAACTCCTTCTCGGCAATCACGAGACACTGGTGGTGAGGCTTGAGTCAGGTGTGTAGTGGTGGTGAGGCTTGAGCCAGGTGTGTAGTGGTGGTGAGGCTTGAGCCAGGTGTGTAGTGGTGGTGAGGCTTGTCAGGTGTGTAGTGGTGGTGAGGCTTGAGCCAGGTGTGTAGTGGTGGTGAGGCTTGAGCCAGGTGTGTAGTGGTGGTGAGGCTTGAGCCAGGTGTGTAGTGGTGGTGAGGCTTGAGTCAGGTGTGTAGTGGTGGTGAGGCTTGTCAGGTGCGTAGTGGTGGTGAGGCTTGAGCCAGGTGTGTAGTGGTGGTGAGGCTTGAGTCAGGTGTGTAGTGGTGGTGAGGCTTGAGCCAGGTGTGTAGTGGTGGTGAGGCTTGTCAGGTGTGTAGTGGTGGTGAGGCTTGAGTCAGGTGTGTAGTGGTGGTGAGGCTTGAGTCAGGTGTGTAGTGGTGGTGAAGCTTGTCAGGTGTGTAGTGGTGGTGAGGCTTGTCAGGTGCGTAGTGGTGGTAAGGCTTGAGTCAGGTGTGTAGTGGTGGTGAGGCTTGTCAGGTGTGTAGTGGTGGTGAGGCCTGAATCAGGGGTGTAGTGGTGGTGAGGCTTGAGTCAGGTGTGTAGTGGTGGTGAGACTTGAGTCAGGTGTGTAGTGGTGGTGGTGAGGCTTGAGTCAGGTGTGTAGCGTTGGTGAGGCTTGAGTCAGGTGTGTAGTGGTAGTGAGGCTTGTGTCATGTGTGTAGTGGTGGTGAGGCTTGAGTCATGCGTGTAGTGGTGGTGAGGCTTGTGTCAGGTGTGTAGTAGTGGTGAGGCTTGTGTCAGGTGTGTAGTGGTGGTGAGGCTTGAGTCAGATGTGTAGTGGTGGTGAGGCTTAAGTCAGGTGTGTAGTGGTGGTGAGGCTTGAGTTAGGTGTGTGTAGTGGTGGTAAGGAATGAATCAGGTCTGTGTAGTGGTGGTAAGGCTTGTGTCAGGTGTGTAATGGTGGTGAGGCTTGTGTCAGGTGTGTATTGGTGGTGAGGCTTGTGTCAGGTGTGTTTTGGTGGTGAGGCATGTCAGGTGTGTAGTGGTGGTGAGGCCTGTGTCAGGTGTGTGTAGTGGTGGTGAGGCTTGTGTCAGGTGTGTAGTGGTGGTGAGGCTCGAGTCATTAGTGTAGTGGTGGTGAGGCCGGTGTCACGTGTGTATTGGTGGTGAGGCTTGAGTCAGGTGTGTAGCAGTGGTGAGGCTTAAGTCAAGTTTGTACTGGTAATGAGGTTTGTGTTAGGTGTGTAATGGTGAGGCTTGTGTCAGGTGTGTACTGATGGTGAGGCTTGTGTGAGGTGTAGTGGTGGCGAGGAATGTCAGATGTGTACAGGCGGCCAGGTCTGTGTCAGGTGTACTGGTGGCCGAGCCTGTGTCAGGTGTACTGGTGGCCGGGCCTGTGTCAGGTGTACTGGTGGCCGGGGCTGTGTCAGGTGTACTGGTGGCCGGGGCTGTGTCAGGTGTACTGGTGGCCAGGGCTGTGTCATGTGTACTGGTGGCCGGGGCTGTGTCAGGTGTACTGGTGGCCAGGGTTGTGTCAGGTGTACTGGTGGCCGAGCCTGTGTCAGGTGTACTGGTGGCCGGGCCTGTGTCAGGTGTACTGGTGGCCGGGGCTGTGTCAGGTGTACTGGTGGCCGGGGCTGTGTCAGGTGTACTGGTGGCCAGGGCTGTGTCACGTGTACTGGTGGCCAGGTCTGTGTCAGGTGTACTGGTGGTCAGGGTTGTGTCAGGTGTACTGGTGGCCAGGGTTGTGTCAGGTGTACTGGTGGCCGGGGCTGTGTCAGGTGTACTGGTGGCCGGGCCTGTGTCAGGTGTACTGGTGGCCGGGGCTGTGTCAGGTGTACTGGTGGCCAGGGCTGTGTCAGGTGTACTGGTGGCCGGGCTGTGTCAGGTGTACTGGTGGCCGGGGCTGTGTCAGGTGTACTGGTGGCCGGGGCTGTGTCAGGTGTACTGGTGGCCGGGCCTGTGTCAGGTGTACTGGTAGCCAGGCCTGTGTCAGGTGTACTGGTGGCCGGGCCTGTGTCAGGTGTACTGGTGGCCGGGCCTGTGTCAGGTGTACTGGTGCCAGGGCTGTGTCAGGTGTACTGGTGGCCAGGCCTGTGTCAGGTGTACTGGTGGCCGGGCCTGTGTCAGGTGTACTGGTGGCCGGGCCTGTGTCAGGTGTACTGGTGGCCAGGGCTGTGTCAGGTGTGACTGGTGGCCAGGGCTGTGTCAGGTGTACTGGTGGCCAGGGCTGTGTCAGGTGTACTGGTGGCCGGGGCTGTGTCAGGTGTACTGGTGGCCAGGGTTGTGTCAGGTGTACTGGTGGCCGGGGCTGTGTCAGGTGTACTGGTGGTCAGGGCTGTGTCAGGTGTACTGGTGGCCGGGGCTGTGTCAGGTGTACTGGTGGCCGGGGCTGTGTCAGGTGTACTGGTAGGCGGGGCTGTGTCAGGTGTACTGGTGGCCGGGGCTGTGTCAGGTGTACTGGTAGGCGGGGCTGTGTCAGGTGTACTGGTGGCCAGGGCTGTGTCAGGTGTACTGGTGGCCGGGGCTGTGTCAGGTGTACTGGTGGCCAGGGTTGTGTCATGTGTACTGGTGGCCAGGTCTGTGTCAGGTGTACTGGTGGCCAGGGCTGTGTCAGGTGTACTGGTGGCCAGGGCTGTGTCAGGTGTACTGGTGGCCAGGGCTGTGTCAGGTGTACTGGTGGTCAGGGCTGTGTCAGTCTCGGGTACAGCAGCTGTGACCTCCTAGCATTTGACCTCGTCAGCATTAAATGACGAGATGTGAGTCATCACTGATTACGGTTATCAGTCCAGAGATAAGGACAATATACAACCTGATAACGCGACTTCCTTGATGGCAGGCGTCGTCTCCTGCATAAAAGATAACCTTAGATAACAGATCTGACGTGCATCGGCTGAGCTCCGGACTGACAACAGTCGTTGGCAGGATTCGTTGAACACGGGAAAGATAACCTACGGTGGCATGGCCCTGTGAAGATAACCTCCACTGGCAGGCTTGGTGGGACAGTGAAGATAACTACCGTCATAATTGATGCGTTACGTCAGCATCTAAATAACAATTTGGCCAATTATAGACTAAGTGAATTTGTAACAATTTCATAATTATGCAGCAGGGGTGACATTGACCTGACCTACGACCCAGCAGTGTTAGCACTAATGTGACCCATGACCTATCTTGGCATGGTGACCACAGCGGTGTTAGCACTGATCTATGACCTTTGCTGGTATGGTAGCTACAGCAGCGTCAGCGCCCACTTAACCCATGACACACAGCAGTGTTTGAACTGACCCACGACCTATGACTTCTGGTATGGTGACGGGGGCAGTGCTAGCACTGACATGACCTATGACCTGACGGCGTGGTGACCCCCATGACCTATGAACTATCCCGGTATGACTGGAGGAAACAAGGAATTGTCTATATTTTGCTTCCTTCCAGGTCGGTCCTGTAGCAAAAAAGTTATGGAAAGAAAAACGAGATGTTTTCCAACATTTTGCTCCTACATCACTGCTCAGTTGATCTTAATGGACTTCATTCGTATATCTCGGTCGCCTTTTATCTATCTCTATCTATCTCTGTGATTTGATATGTAACTAGCAGATCTGACCCCTCCGGGCCTTCGCCTGTTCACTCCGGCGTAGGGGGCACCACACACCCCCCTGACCACCATCATGCGCTCGATCCCTCGCCACCAAAACCCCTCCTCACCACCACACACGCTCCTTCAAGACCATTATTCTCTACCAGCCTACCACATCCTTCTTCACCACTACCACATAACAGCCACCACACGCTCACCTCCCTCCCTGGCCAGCAGACCCTGAACAGCGCAATGACATTGTTCAGTAGTTTAACCACCCACTCCCGCTATTTTCCTCTTCATACTTCCTATACTGCCGGCACAACTTTCCTGCTCAACAATATAAGTGTAGTGTCATATTTTCCTGAAAACATATCGCCCCAGCAGCCAGCAATTTCAATCCCGTTAGGGAAAAGGATGAAAATTAATGACAAATGTGTGTGTGGGGGGAGATAACTGGTCGTGATTCTGGCAGCTTCCTCGCCTACATACGGGCTGACAGACACAAGCGCTTCTCTTATAGTATAATACGAACAGTTATGTATTATTTCTGCGCATTTAAGACGGTGTGAGTAGCGCCGTGAGCGAGCCTTCCCTCCAGCTTTGACCACTCGTGCTGTGTCGTGATGCAGACATTACCACAAGGCCGGCGCTTCCCATCAAGAAGCCGCCCAGCCACCGCTGGAGGGCTGGCCTCTTGTGTCACACTGACTGTGTGTGTGTGTGGAGTGGGGCCGCCTTGCTACTCTACTCAGCCTTGAGCTACGCTTGATGACTACTGGCGGCGCTACTGGTGTGGATAGTACGCATGTGAGGCGTCCACACACACTCCTCTCCTGTCACAGGGCCAGTGAATATACGCCCTCGCATTCGACGCTGTCATGGGAGGGGTAGATTATTCGACGCTCCCATGGGAGCAGGTCCTTCGACAGTCTCATTGGGTAAGGTCATACGACGGTCTCGTAGGAGTAAATCATTCAACTGTGTCGCAAGGGGTCATATGACTGTCTCATAGTAGCAAGTCATTCGACTGTCTCCTACAAGCAGGTCATTCAATGCTCCAATGCGGGTGTCATTTTCTATGGTTCTTATGATTAACTCATTACTTTCTCAGCCTGGGAGTTCCATCTTCTTCCTTATCGTTCTGCATCGTGTTCTAGCACAACCTGGACACAGCTGATGGAGGATTTCTGAGAATCTACCTCGCTAAAAATCTATCCCGCTCATTCCACCACCTTACGCAGCTTTTAAGACACCCCGTTGGAGGCTCCAGTCACGGACAAAAAAGTCCATATTACGGCCGGGGTGTGAATTGGAATATAAGTAGGCAAATGAACATGGAAGAAAGAAGAGAAGAGGAAACGTATATACGAATTTTGGAGGAGGTGAAAAACCTGTCTACTAAAACGTGTCAGGTCATAGTTATTGGGCAAGGCACAAAAGGGTAGAGAGTTCCAAAGCTTTGAGGTGTTGGGAAGGAAACAGTTATCAAAACGGCCACCCTTGAGTTGCCAATGGTCACATAGCAATCACGTCACGCAATAGCTTGCCAATTATTGCTTTGTTTACGTATATAATTTGTTTCAAAGTCCATTTTTTATCTAAACCTTGCCAAACTGAGGTTTAATTATCTGTATATTTTATTACAATGTACATCTTCTATATAAACTTTACCACACAGGTTTATCTGCAGAATTTGATTCAATGTCTGTTTTTCATCTAAACGCTTGCCAAACTGAGCTTTAAGTACCTGCATAAATCGTTCAATGTCCACTCTTTTTTTTATCCAAACCCTATTTCCACCTTCCTCCTCTCTTCTTCTGGCATATCCTTGGCCCCATCTCGTCCTGTCTCCAGTTCTGTCCAGACAATTATGTCCTCGTGTTTTTATGTCTGCAAATCGTCATAATTCAAGCTGTTTTCTTGATCATCTCATCATCTCATTATTCCTGTATCTTCCTTTTCCCATAATTACTGTAGGGGGTCGATAAATAGACACGGCCTACCCCATCCTACATCTCCGACACTTGTCGCAACGTTCCGTCTCTTTTCCTTCTGTCGGGTGTTGCAATGGCCGTCTATATCACCCATAAATTCGGTATATCTGTCCTCGTATGTCATACATCTGTCTGGTATTTGTGGCTACACTTCCTCTGCTCAACAGGACCTCGAGCGTCTGAGCTACGGAACTAGGACCTGGTGAGGGAGTATTGACACGTCTCGTTTTCCAGTTCAGGTGGAAATTTTGGCGGGATCACTTCATCAAATCCTCTTCCAGTTCCTCATCCTCTTTAGCTAATTTTGCCTTGTCGAAGAAAAAAGGCGAGAGAAGAAGGTAGGCAACAACAGAGGGTCCTTTGAGAGACCTGTGTTGATAGGATACGATGGTGGCAAGACGCTACATCAACGACCACTGCGATGGAATGCCCACAGACGATACCTTGCCCTAGGGAACAGAGAGTAACAGAAAAACCAAAGGAAGGGCGTTTGCAAAGTCCTACGCCACACCGTATCAAATGCTTTGGGGGCGTCGAGAGCCACGGGAAAAACTTCACCAACATCCCTGGGAGAGAGAGAGGAGAACCAGAGGCGAATCACAAAGGATAGAAGGTTGCCAGTAGACGTTTAATAATAGGGTCTTCTTAGTAGCCATCATACTTGAGTTCTGTACCACCTCGCTGGCTTCAGTGTTTTATGGAAGATTTTACTGTGCCGACTGTAGCATTTCACTGCACTGATTGTGCCATTTCACTGTAATGACTATACCATTTCACTGAACAAATTGTATCATTTCATTGTACTGACTGTAGCATTTCACCGTGTCGACTGTATCTCTTCACTGTACTGATTGTATCATTTCACCGTACTGATTGTATCATTTCACTGCACTGAATGCATCATGTCACTGCACTGATTGTATTATTTTACTGTACTAACTGTAGCATTTCACTGCCACGAACGTGGCATTTCGTAGTGTCATCTGTAACACTGAACTGACTGCAATCGCACTGTATTTGTGTAATATCTTGCTGTAACTATTAGTATGATTTCACTACAGTCAGTAACTGTACTTAGGGTAAAATTTCACTGTATTGAATGTAGCATCTTACGGCACTGACTGTAACATTGCTGTGTAATGACAGTAACATTTTACAGTACAAATCGTAGCATTTTACAGTAAGGATTGCATGATTTCACTGTACTGGCCATATCATTTCACTGTATTGAGTACTTCTATGTAATTACGAATACCATTTCAATGTCCTGACTGTTATTTCACTGGACTAAGGTTCTTCTGCACAGACTGCATCATATCACTGTAACGCTTGTATTGTTTCACTGCACTGATTGTAAGATTCCACTGTACTGACCAACACTTTCACTGACCTGAATATATCACTACACAGTCCTCACTGCGTCATTTCACTATACTGACTGTAATATTTCACTGTACCATCTGTCGTATTTCACTAACTCTGCACTGCACTAACTGCATTCTTACAATGTACCGACCAACATTTCACTGTATCGACTATAACATTTCACTATACTGATTACAGCACAGCATTGTACTGATTTTTGCATTTCACTGAACTTTCTGTAATATTTCACCGTACTTACTGCAACACTGCACTGCACTTACAGTAACATTTTACTGTGCTGATATCACTGCACTGTTCTGACTATATCAGTGTATTGTACTAACAATGCGCTGTGTTCATTGCATCACTTCACTGCACTGGCTGTATCATTTCACTGTTATGAGTGTACCATTTCACTGTACTGGCTGTACCCTCTGCCTCTACTGACCAGTAGCATTATAGATTTGCTTGGGGACATGCACCAAACCAGAGCTTCACATATAATTCTTACATTTCCACACACACCTAAATATACTCTCTTATTTCTTCGTACTTGTTCGCCATTTTCCGCGTTATAGAAGTAGCGCCATGAACAGACGAAGAAACGGCCTCATTCGCTCACAGATGTTCTCTAGCTGTCATGTGTAATGCACCGAAACCACAGCTCCCTATCCACACTCAGGTCCCACAGACCTTTCCATAGTTTCCCTCGACTGTGTCATAAGCGTCGGTTGAGTCTACTAACACGTCGCCCTCTGTATACCACTTCGCTTCGTCGCTCTATCCCGTACAAGCCTTACGCCCTAGTTATGTTCAGGCCTCAAGCACTCGAATCCTTTTTCACTCCATCCTTCCACCTCCACTTTGGTCTCCCACTTCTACTTGTTCCCTCCACCTCTGACACATATATCCTCTTTGTCAATCTTTCCTCACTCATTCTCTCCATGTGTCCAAACCATTTCAACACACCTTCTTCTGCTCTCTCAACCACGCTCTTTTTTTTATTACCACACATCTCTCTTACCCTTTCTTATCTCAATCAACCTTCCTCACACCACATATTGTTCTCTAAAATCTAATTACAACACATTCAACCTCTTTCTTATCTTCTAATGTAAAGCCCATGTCTCTCATACACCACCCTCAGGACTACTATACCTTCAAGTATGCCTATTTTTACAGTGACAGACAGTGACTTTTCTTGCCACACATTCCTCAATACGCCTAGGACCTTTGCCCCCTCACCCACCCTATGAGTCATTTCAGCTCCCATGATTCCATTCGCTGCCAAGTCCACTCCCAGGTATCTAAAACACTTCACTTCCTCCGAGTTTTCTTCATTCAAACTCACGCCCTAACTAACCTGTCTCTCTCCAGTGCTAAACCAAATAACATTGCTTTCATTCACATTTAAACTCAATTCTCTCCTTTCACACAATGTCACAAAGAAATAAATTTCCGAGTTTACTTTCACACAATGTCCCAAACTCAGAAATAAATGTCCGAGTTTACTTTCACACAATGTCCCAAACTCAGAAATAAATTTCCGAGTTTACTTTCACACCTTACATCACACAATGTCCCAAACTCAGAAATAAATGTCCTAGTTTACTTTCACACAATGTCCCAAACTCAGAAATAAATTTCCGAGTTTACTTTCACACCTTTCACCTCAACCAGATCATTTCCTCTTTACCGGAAGCCTTTATAAAGCCTCACCTCTGCCTCCACAAGTTAACGATCATACATCCCACCAGCTGCCCATCTCAGCACATTCACATTTAAGAATCTCTCTTTTGCAAGCTTATTAATGAGTACGTAATCCTGTAATGCCCGCTTACCATCTTTCCTACCAACCCACGTCTACTTATGTATGTTCCTCATTTTAAACCAAGGATTTCCAATCACCAGTCCTTTTTCAGCACACAACTCCACGAGCTCTTCATCAATATCTATTCACATCAGTGAATACCCTCTGCCCCCGAATCATACCATCAACCGCCACATTACCCACTTTCGTATTCAAATCCCCCGATCACTCGCATCAATGTTGCTGACACACTCACTCAACTCCTCCCAAAGCACTCGCCTCTCTTCTTCAGTCCTCTCGTGGTCAGGTGGTGTTAACGCACCAATTTCATGCACCGGGTAAATTCTTGCTCGTTTCACTTGTCACTTCTCTGTATTTTAAACTTCTACATTCCAGCAGGTATGAATTTATTTTTCAAAAAAGTTTCCCCTAAGAAACCCATTTTCCTGGGGCTGCTGAGAGCTCGTGGGATAATAATAATAATAATAATAATAATAATAATAATAATAATAATAATAATAACAATAAAACTAATAATAATAATAAAAATAATAATATTTAACAATGATAATCATAATAATGATAATAATAATAATAATAATAATAATAATAATAATAATAATGATAATAATGAAAATGATAATAATGATAATAATAATAATGATAATAATAATAATAATAATAATAGACGTGTCCTCACGTGACTGTACAATACACGGTGTTGCGCGGCGGTAAACACTTGGAAGGTTGGGGGATTCTTGGCTTTTCGAAATTCAGAGAATAATATGAAGAGTTGTGTAGTTGAAAGGGAGGGAGAGAGAGAGAGAGAGAGAGAGAGAGAGAGAGAGAGAGAGAGAGAGAGAGAGAGAGAGAGAGAGAGAGAGAGCATTTGGTAGGACATCTGAATGTCCTTAAGAACAGAATTTACGAAGGAGTGACTGGAGGTTTCGACACCAGGTCCTTAGGGTAGAAGCCTCCTTCGCTGCACCCCTCAACAACCTCGCACCAGCGGTACAGCACCCACAGGGTTGACACATCATGGTACAGCACCCACAGGGTTGACACATCATGGTACAGCACCCACAGGGTTGACACATCATGGTACAGCACCCACAGGGTTGACACATCATGGTACAGCACCCACAGGGTTGACACATCATGGTACAGCACCCACAGGGTTGACACATCATGGTACAGCACCCACAGGGTTAACACATCATGGTATAGCACCCACAGGGTTGACACATCATGGTATAGCACCCACAGGGTTGACACATCATGGTACAGCACCCACAGGGTTGACACATCATGGTACAGCACCCACAGGGTTGACACATCATGGTACAGCACCCACAGGGTTAACACATCATGGTATAGCACCCACAGGGTTGACACATCATGGTACAGCACCCACAGGGTTGACACATCATGGTACAGCACCCACAGGGTTGACACATCATGGTACAGCACCCACAGGGTTGACACATCATGGTACAGCACCCACAGGGTTGACACATCATGGTACAGCACCCACAGGGTTGACACATCATGGTACAGCACCCACAGGGTTGACACATCATGGTACAGCACCCACAGGGTTGACACATCAGGGTACAGCACCCACAGGGTTGACACATCATGGTACAGCACCCACAGGGTTGACACATCATGGTACAGCACCCACAGGGTTGACACATCAGGGTACAGCACCCACAGGGTTGACACATCATGGTACAGCACCCACAGGGTTGACACATCATGGGCATGTCCGTGACCAGTTACGTGAGCGGGGCTGAATTCATCGGGCGATTACATTACAGCGGCTGCAGGCGTGGCGGAGACTCGATCCCGGGCTGCCGAAGAGATCCGACGCAGGACAGTTCACGAAGGAAAGACCGAAATCAACCCGACTCTTCACGTGTCCGATCATTTACGCCATGTGAGTGACCACAGCGCCTGCGTCTACTTACTGAAACAGAGGATGACTCTATCATCTACCATGCATGGCAGGAGCAGCTCACTGTAACAGCCAAGGAAAAGCAGATCTGTCGCGCGGGATTTGAAGACCAGACGGAGAGAGGTGGATCTAGCCCTCCTCCACGGGCTAGCTCAGTTGCCTGACACCTCGCAACCCTGAAACCTTCCCTGAGAGTCCCGAGCTGGTCTCCAAACTCAGAAACCAACTGCAGGAGTCTGAAACCACAGATAGGATATATGTGTGTGTGTTTGTATGTGTGTGAGTGGTGGGGGCCATTAGACACGGGTGTTCAGCCTGCGTGATTGCAGTGGTGTGATACGACGAGGTAAAACAGGACTCACCGTTCAGGTTGTTGGAGGACTTGCGATTCCCCGAGTTGATCCATCATCTGCAACACAAAGGAAAATGATGTCAGGTGGCTGAGGTACGTATGGGAGGAGAGGCAAAGTGATGGGTGGGAGTGGATGGTCAGCGAGGTACTTATAATGACGTAGACATGCTGGCGGAGCCAAAAACCCAGGGACGTGTCACGGGCGAGCGCCTCGGGTTCAAGCCTTTGGTGTTGGGGGGGAGGCGGGCGGGGAATATCGACACGTAGACACCTCATGAGAACAGTGGCCGAAATAATAATCGTAAGAGAGAGAGAGAGAGAGAGAGAGAGAGAGAGAGAGAGAGAGAGAGAGAGAGAGAGAGAGAGAGAGAGAGAGAGACAGAGAGAGAGGTGATGCCAGGAGAGTTCCGCTGTGGTTCATAAGGAAGGTGGAGAAGGGGAAAACAAAAAAAATCCCCAGCCCAGACATGTGAGCAGCAGCACTCGATAGTGAGGGGCGTATACAACCCCTCCTGTAGCTATGATGCAGCTGGTAATAAGGAGAATGATTACAGTATTTATACAACCCCCGACAAAGCATTTGAGAATCAGTCTTTTGTGATGTGGATTACGTGTGGGGTTCCCCAGGGCAGAGTGGAGGATAGGGTTATGTTATCACCGGGTTGTATACCGTGGTGTTGTGCAAACTGAAGGCAAAGACACGAATACATAGATGACTGTGTGGGGGATAAATTCGCCCCAGTCAAATCTAACCAACTGACTGTTCTGCTGCTGAATCCATTTCCCATCAATAAGAATTTCTTAAGATTTTAAACAATAAAAAAATGAGGTATCCTAGTGTGAAACTGATCACACATATATTCACACACACACACACACACACACACACACACACACACACACACACACAATGTTACCATAAACCAGCCAACTTTATGAGAGCATATACAGCATACATGGACCTCCATGGTGTAATGGTTAACGCTGCTGACCATGACGTATTCACAGACAGGCCAGTGGGTCCAGCCAGCATAGGTTCGAATCCTGGCTGCGGCAGTCGGTCCACAGTCAACCCAAGTGTTAATCCATCCCTAAGGGTTAGTCGATAAATTGGATAGCTGGCTTAGGTAACGATATATATATATATATATATATATATATATATATATATATATATATATATATATATATATATATATATATATATCATACACATTCGCCATTTTTCGCGTTAGCGAGATAGCGTTAAGAACAGAAGACTGAGCCTTTGAGAGAATATCCTCACTTGGTCCTCTTCTAAGTTCCTTCTTATGGAAAATTAAAAACGAGAGAGGGGACGGTTTCCAGCCCCGTGTTCCCTCCCCTTTTAGTCGCCTTCTAGGTCACGCAGGGAATACGTGGGACGTAGTCTTTCTCTCCTATCCCTGGGGATAATATATAAATATATATATATATATATATATATATATATATATATATATATATATATATATATATATATATATATATATATATATATACAATGTTGACTGAGACGGTAAATACCTCGCTGGAGGGTATGGCGTGAATGCTATTTCATGTGTGGTGGGGTGGCGACGAGAATGGATGAAGGCAGCAAGTATGATTATGTACATGTGTATGTGTGTATCTGTGTATGTATACGTTGATATGTATATGCATGTATAGGTGCGTGTATGTGCGTTTATGTGTATACATGTGTATGTGGGTGGGTTGAGCCATTCTTCGCCCCACCCACCCACATACACATGTATATACATAAACGCCCATACGCGCAAATATACATACCTATACATTTCAACGTATACATCCATATACATACACAGACATATACATATATACGCATGTACATATTCATACATGCTGCCTTCATCCATTCTCGCCGCCACAACGTCACATAAACCACACGTAGCTCCCCCCACCCCCAGCTCGCATCATATTTTCTTTAGGTTAACATCATATTGCTGGAACTTTTTTCGAAGACCCTGACGGCAGGAAATGAGATTCAGAATGAGGAAAGTTAGCGCGGGTGCTCAACACGTACGTACCTGGGGAGTCGCGATGAGGCGAGACGGTGCGCGGGGAGGTCTGGCATACGACGCCGACACAATGCGTGATAAATGGGAAAACAATATTTGGATAAAATAAGACTCTTCAGCATCTTGAGCAGGGTGGTAGTGACGCTACTGTCATGTACACGATTTCCGTGTCATGTAGACAATATCCTTGTCATGTTGACGATTCCCGTGTCTTGTAAACGATTTCCGTGTCATGTAGACGATTTCCGTGTGTTGTACACAGATTTTCGTGTCATGTAGACGATTCCCGTGTCTTGTAGACGGATTTCCGTGTCATGCAGACGATTTCCGTGTGTTGTACACAGATTTTCGTGTCATGTAGACGATTCCCGTGTCTTGTAGACGGATTTCCGTGTCATGTAGACGATTCCCGTGTCTTATAGACGGATTTCTGTGTCATGTAGACGATTCTCATGTCTTGTAGACGATTTCCAGTCTTGTACGAGCTTCCCTCCCGGCAGCGGTGCGGAGGTGCCTCATCAGCGTCTTGCTTTGTAATGAAGAAGGAACCTTCTCACTCGAGGGGCTGCACATCTCCCATGTAGGCAGAGGAGGTACACAGAAGCAGGTTGGAGGCCGTATATACATATAGTGTGTGTGTGTGTGGCGAGGAGAAACACCCCTCTTTGACCAAATGAAACGTACGTTGAGCGTTACTGGGAAGAAGAGGCACCTCGGCAAAGAGGGTTAAATCCGGCCCTGCGGGGATTAAGGGAGGCCCTATATCAGGAAAGGGGTTGTTTAAGTCCTATGGGGACCTCGAGCAGGGGGTCTTATCAGAAGAGACGTCGCATTGGTCTCATGTTTACTGTGGTACTCCTTCGTCGGGGTTGGAGATTCCATCTGTAACCACATGGAGGATCGTACGGTGAGAGGAGGGACCGTATGGGTCACATGGGAACGAGGGCTGTCTGTGTAACCTCTCTTTGACCAAAAGTAGGATCCCATCACGGTGGGGCCATGTACGTGACCTGAGAACGAGGGAAGGAACCCATCATAAAGGTTGTACAAGCTCTCTATGACCAAGGGAAGGACCCCATCCACAGATGGGGCCGTATACGTGATCTGAAGACAAGGGAAGGACCCCATCATATGGGTTATGTAAGATGTATATGACCGAGCGAATGATCCCATCAACAGATGGGGCCGTATACGCGATCAAGGAACTAGGGAAGAACCCCATCATAAAGATTGTGCAAGCCATTTGTCACCAAGCCTAGGATCCCATCAACAAAAGGCGTGTTGCACGTAGTGTGTCATCCCTAACAAAGCACACGAGTGTGTGTGTGTGTGTGTGTGCGTGTGTGTGTGTGTGTGTGTGGTTACGTTGCCTCCTAACTTTGGGCCGGTGTGGCTGTGGTTACGAAGCGGTGAGGAGACTGCCTCCTACTGCTGCTGCTGGCTCCTGCTGGAGATGACCCCGAGCATCTGTTTCCTACGACCTTGCCCAACCCTTGCCATCACAATTACCCCTCCTCTCTCACTCCAGGTCATATCTCACCAGCCAGCCCCCTTCCCCCTTGACTCTCTCCTCACCTCTCACTCTCGCTCTCTCATCTACTCTCCCTTAGTTCTGTAATTCTTAGCTATCACCTCGTCCCTCTTCCATCCCACACTCACACTCCTCCTCCTCCTCTTCTCTCTCTCTCTCTCTCTCTCTCTCTCTCTCTCTCTCTCTCTCTCTCTCTCTCTCTCTCTTCATATCAGCCCCCTCCCCTACCACACTATCCCATTATCAGTTCCCCTCCCCTCCCACACTATCCCATTATCAACTCCCCTCCCCTCCCACACTATCCCATTATCAGCCTCCTCTCCTCCCACGCTATCCCATTATCAGCTCCCCTCCCCTCCCACACTATCCCATTATCAGCTCCTCTCCCCACCCACACTATCAAATTATCAGCTCCCCCTCCCCTCCCACACTATCCCATTATCAGCTCCTCTCCCCTCCCACACTATCCCACTATCAGCTCCCCTCCCCTCCCACACTATCCCATTATCAGCTCCTCTCCCCTCCCACACTATCCCATTATCAGCTCCCCTCCCCTCCCACACTATCCCATTATCAGCTCCCCTCCCCTCCCACACTATCCCATTATCAGCTCCTCTCCCCTCCCACACTATCCCATTATCAGCTCCTCTCCCCTCCCACACTATCCTATTATCAGCTCCCCTCCCCTCCCACACTATCCCATTATCAGCTCCCCTCCCCTCCCACACTATCCCATTATTAGCTCCTCTCCCCTCCCACACTATCCCATTATCAAATTCCTAAAAGTCACAAAACAAGGAATGGGACGGGGGAGGCGTCGGTGCCCGCTACAGAGCCCGGCGTGGGTCACCTGGGCTACTCCCTCCCTCCCTCCTCCACCCACTGCAACACGATCCACGCACCTCCCACACCACCCTTCCTCCCTAGTATGCCATGATGGCGATACACCCCACCCACCCTAACACACACACACACGCACACATACACACAGACACACACACACACACGCGCACACACACACACACACACACACACACACACACACACACACACACACACACAGACCATTATAAAACAACGCTATGGTACTCCCTCCTATTCCCTGGAGAACACCAATATCATGCGAACGATCGAGTTCTTTGATTCGATTTAACAAAACTCGATCAAAAGGCCTGAGTGTGTAGTGTCTGGGTTGTTAAGACACGGCTGAATGACCTGGTACACCTGCTTGTCATGATCCACAGATGTGCCACACGTGTCAACTCATACCTGTGCCAACCTCACTGACCCCAGGATAACTAGGGCTGTTTTAGGATGATAACTACGGCTGTAGATGAATGGAAGCTACAGCTGCAGGAGGATGATAACTACGGCTGTAGAAGGATGATAACTACGGCTGTAGAGGGATGATAACTACGGCTGTAGAGGGATGATAACTACGGCTGTAGAGGGATGATAACTACGGCTGTGGGGGATGATAACTACAGCAGTATGATGATGTTAACTATGACCGCAAGAAGATCATAACTACAACTGTAAGATGATAACAACGGCTGTATTAGAATGATAACTACAACCGTCAGAAGATGATAACCCTATGCCACTCTCGCATGAAGATAACAGCCCAGGATAGCTCAACGAATCACATATATAAACACAGACATGGGTTAACGTAGGAAAGCCAGATAACAGAAGACCTGATGGTCTATGACAGGGTCATCTGCTGAAGGACAGTACGCGGGAGTACATGGGAAGGACAGATGACAGAAGACCTGACGGTATGAAAAGGTCTTCTGCTGGAGGACATCACATGGGAGGGACATATGACAGAAGACCTGATGGTCTTATGACAAGGTCATTTACTAAAAGACTGTGCATGAGAGTACATGAGAAACCCAGATGATAGAAAGAACTGATGGTCTATGACAAGGTCATCTCCTGGAAGGCAGCACATGGGAGGTGCCAGGTGACAGAAGACATGGTGATCTATGTCAAGGTCATCTGCTGGAGGACAGACATGGACAGAAAAAGAGCAGGAGAGTAAGGCAGGAGGGTGCAAGGTGCAATCATCGTGCCAAAGTTAATAGGAGAGAAATTACCTGATAAATAAGGCATTACGCTGACACAGGCTAATCTGTTCAGCCAAAATTCGGTAGTTAGGGCCAATCTGTCGCTTAAATGACATTATTAACTATTTTCCCTCCAGGAGAATACCTGTGTTGTATAACCACCCCCTCAGGTGCTTTCATCCTTAGCCTTCCACTGTAGGGAAGATGAGGCATGAGGACATCTGCAAGTCTCGAGGAGCAACTGTTGTAGGGAAGACGTGGCTACAGAACATCTACAAGTCTTGAGGAAGTACTGTTGTAAGGAAGATGTGGCTACAGGACATCTGCAAGTCTTGAGGAAGTACTGTTGTAGGGAAGATGTGGCTACAGAACATCTGCAAGTCTTGAGGAAGTACTGTTGTAGGGAAGATGTGGCTACAGGACATCTGCAAGTCTTGAGGAAGTACTGTTGTAGGGAAGATGTGGCTACAGGACATCTGCAAGTCTTGAGAAAATACTGTTGTAGGGAAGACGTGGCTACAGGACATCTACAAATCTTGAAGTACAGTTGTAGGGAAGACGTGGCATCAGGACATATACAATCCTTCAAGAAGTATTGCTATAAGGAAGACTTGCATTACGACGTGAGGCAAATCTCTTACGGAAGTATTCCTGTACTGAAGACAAGCATGATGACACCTGTGAAGACACCTATAATTCTTGGTACTAGTATGAAGAAACACAATGCTGGAAAACTGACATGGAAGACATAATAACAATGGTGTGTTTCAGATAGCAAAACGCATCCATGTGATATGTTCCCATAACACACACACACACACACACACACACACACACGTGTTAGTCTAACTAAAGCTTCGGGTTACAATGAGACACAATTAGAGTGTAAAGTGCGTGTAGCCCCTTCCTTGAGAATATAAGATGCGTGTCAAGCCTTCTTCCACACGGTGTAAAGTGCGTGCAAACCTTCTAGTTAACAGTGAAAGTGCGTATAAACCCTGTCCTTTACAGTGTAAAGCGCGTATAAACCCTCTCCATGACAGCATAAAGTGCGTATAAACCTTCTCCTTGACAGTGTAAAGTGCGTATAAACCCTCTCTCTGGCAGAGTAAAGTGCCTATAAACGCTCTCCCTGACAGTGTAAAGTGCATATAAACCCTCTCCCTGACAGCGTAAATTGCGTATAAACTTTCTCCCTGACAGTATAAAGTGCGTATAAACCCTCTCTCTGACAGTGTAAAGTGCATATAAACCCTCTCCCTGACAGCGTAAAGTGCGTATAAACCCTCTCCCTGACAGCGTAAAGTGCGTATAAACCCTCTCCCTGAGTGTAAAGTGCGTATAAACCCTCTCCCTGACAGCGTAAAGTGCGTATAAACCCTCTCCCTGAGTGTAAAGTGCGTATAAACCCTCTCCCTGACAGTGTAAAGTGCATATAAAACCTCTCCCTGACAGCGTAAAGTGCGTATAAACCCTCTCCCTGACAACGTAAAGTGCGTATAAACCCTCTCCCTGACAGCGTAAAGTGCGTATAAACCCTCTCCCTGAGCGAAAAGTGCGTATAAACCCTCTCCCTGACAGCGTAAAGTGCGTATAAACCCTCTCCCTGACAGCGTAAAGTGCCTATAAATCCTCTCCCTGACAGCGTGAGGTGCGTATAAACCCTCTCCCTGACAGCGTAAAGTGCGTATAAACCCTCTCCCAGACAGCGTAAAGTGTGTATAAACCCTCTCCCTGACAGCGTGAGGTGCGTATAAACCCTCTCCCTGACAGCGTAAAGTGCGTATAAACCCTCTCCCTGACAGCGTAAAGTGCGTATAAACCCTCTCCCTGACAGCGTAAAGTGCGTATAAACCCTCTCCCTGACAGCGTAAAGTGCGTATAAACCCTCTTCCTGACAGCGTGAAGTGCGTATATACCCTCTCCCTGACAGCGTGAAGTGCGTATATACCCTCTCCCTGGTCTGTTTCTAATGCTGTTTCCAACGCAATTCATAACAGGTTTTCCTGCGGTTTCAAATAATGTTTTCCCCTCTAGTTTCTAGTATCGTTTCCCTTCGTTTTCTAATCATGTTTTCCCTGCGGTTTCTAACAGTTATTTATCTGCTATTTCTACTAGATTTTCTCTGATGTTTCTAATAAAATTTGCTCTGTACTTATGTGTTTGTCCTGCGATTTCTAATGGTGTTTCCTCAGTGGTTTCTAATAGCTCCTATTCTCTTGTTTCAAATACTATTTCCTCTGCAATTTCTAACAGTGTTTCTTCTCCGCTTCCCAATAGTGTATACCCTGTTGTTTCTAACAGTGTTTTCACAGCGTTTTCTAGTAACGTTTCCCCTACGGGTTCTAATATCGTTCCTCTTGCGGTTTCTAGCAGTTTCCCTCTGCGGTTTAGAATCGCGTTTTTCCTTGTGGTTTCTAATAGCACTTCCCTTGCGGTATCTAATAGTCCTTGCTCTGTGGTTTCTGATAATCTTGACATGTAAAAGCCAGGAAGAGCTCTGTAGCAAAGGACCTGCGTTCTTCAACACTATTCAAGTTCACAGGCTCGTATCCCGCGTTAGCGAGGATGCGCAAGGAAACAGACGAAAGAAATGGCCCAATCCACCCACATACACATGTATATACATAAACGCCCACACACGCAAATATACATACCTATGCATTTCAACGTATACATACATATACATACATAGACATATATACACATGTACATATCCATATTTGCTGCCTTCATCCATTCTCGTCGCCACCCCGCCACACATGAAATGGCACCCCCCCTCCCGCCGCGCGCGCGCGAGGTAGCGGCAGGAAAAGATAATAAAGGCCACATTCGTTCACACTCAGTCTCTAGCTGTCATGTATAATGCACTGAAACCACGACTCCCTTTCCACATCCAGGCCCCACAGAACTTTCTATGGTTTACCCCAGACGTTTCACATGCCCTGATTCAATCCACTGGCAGCACGTCGACCCCGGTATACCACATCGTTCCAATTCACTCTACTCCTTGCACGCCTTTCACCCTCCTGCATGTTCAGGCCATGATCGCTCAAAATCTTTTTTACTGCATCCGTTTACCTCCAAATGGTCTCCCACTTTCCTCGTTCCCTCCACCTCTGACACATATATCCTCTTTGTCAATCTATCCTCACTCATTCTCTCCATGTGACCAAACCATTTTAAAACACACTCTTCTGCTCTCTCAGCCACACTTTTTTATTACCACACATCTCTCTTACCCTATTATTACGTACTCGATCAAACCACCTCACACCACATATTGTCCTCAAACATATCATTTCCAGCACATCCACCCTCCTCCGCACAACCCTTTCTGTAGCCCACGCCTCGCAATCATATAATATTGTTGGAACCACTATTCCTTCAAACATACCCATATATATATATATATATATATATATATATATATATATATATATATATATATATATGTGTGTGTGTGTGTATATATATATATATCCCTGGGGATAGTGGAGAAAGAATGCTTCCCACGTATTCCCTGCGTGTCGAGAAGGCGACTAAAAGGGAAGGGAGCGGGGGCTGGAAATCCTCCCCTCTCTTTTTTTTTTTTTTCATATTCCAAAAGAAGGAACAGAGAAGGGGGCCAGGTGAGGATATCCCCACAAAGGTCCAGTCCTCTGTTCTTGACACTACCTCGCTAACGCGGGAAATGGCGAATAGTATGACAGAAAGAAAGAATATATATATATATATATATATATATATATATATATATATATATATATATATATATATATATATATATATATATATATATATATATATATTTCCCGTTGTATTCCTTCCCTTTTTACCTAACAGCCTGACCCTACGCTAAAACTAAAGGAGAAGGCAGATCTCATGGACATAAGAGGTCTAATCGAGTTACCACTTAAGTAGTGGCGGTGGTATACAAGAGGCAGGCGATAGCTATAGTTGTGGTAACACAAGTGGTTTTCGTAGTAGTAGTAGTAGTAGGAATGGCAGTGATAGTGGTGGTAGTAGTAGCAGTAGTAGTAGTAGTAGTAGTAGTAGTAGTAATGGTAGTGATAGTGGTGGTGGCAGTAGTATAGTAATAATGGTAGTGATAGTAATAGTAGTAGTATTAGCAGCAGCAATATTAGTAGAAGCAGCAGCAGCAGCACTAGTAGTAGTAGTAGTAGTAGTAGTAGTAGTAGTAGTAGAAGAGAAGCAGCAGCAGTTGTAGTAGTAGTAGTAGTAGTAGTAGTAGGAGTAGAAGTAGCAGCAGCAGCAGCAGTTGTAGTAGTAGTAGTAGAAGCAGCAGCAGCAGTAGTAGTAGTAGTAGTAGTAGTAGTAGTAGTAGTAGTAGTAGTAGTAGACGTAGTAGCAGCAGCAGCAGCAGTAGTAGCAGTAAAATAGTAACGAGAGAGCCTGCAGGAGCTGTCCAGACAAAATGTACAGGCAGAGGGTAACAGCATCCAGCTGACACAGTGTTACCACCTACAGTATCGACACACCATGGGTTACTGGATAGAAAGGGAAGATGACCGTCTCTTACATTTTTTCTTTTTTCTGCCAATAGGGAAGTGGTAACGGGCAGAGATATGGTGAAGGGCAGGAGTGAGTATGATGAAGGTCTGTTGAATGTGTTCGATGATACGGTGTCAGATGTAGGGTGCTCGGGTAGAGTAGGTAAGCGAAGTGAAAGTCATGATTGAAACATGGAATTTTACACCAGTAAATTTATCTAAAAGTTAGGAAGGCCAATGACTCCGTCCCCAGACGTGGAGGCCAGTGGACTCTGTCCCCAGACATGGAGGCCAGTGGACTCCGTCCCCAGACATGGAGGCCAGTGGACTCTGTCCCCAGACATGGAGGCCAGTGGACTCCGTCCCCAGACATGGAGGCCAGTGGACTCCGTCCCCAGACATGGAGGCCAGTGGACTCCGTCCCCAGACATGGAGGCCAGTGGACTCTGTCCCCAGACATGGAGGCCAGTGGACTCCGTCCCCAGACATGGAGGCCAGTGGACTCCGTCCCCAGACATGGAGGCCAGTGGACTCCGTCCCCAGACATGGAGGCCAGGGGACTCCATCTCCAAACTTCGAGTCCAGTGGACTACGTCACCAGACTTCGATTCCAGTGGACTCCGTCTCCAGACTTCCAAACACCACAGACATACTAGGTGTGACCATACCCCTCCACCCTATCCTGAAAACCCCACAAAGACAGCACCACAAAGTATATTTCCCAATATCTATGAGTGTCGTGCAGGTCCCGTAAATATTTCTCTTATGAGCAACTGTTTCGTGCCTATAGGGGCTTTATCCGCCCTGATATGGAGTGTGGTTCCACATCTCCTGTGGCTCATCCTCTACCTCACTATTAACCAGAATGGAAACAAAAGCCTTCCGTCTCACTAATCCTCCCGGCATCACCTCTCTTCACTCATCCCTCTCAGCGGTGTTGCTGCTCCCTCTCTGGCCACTGTTCTCATGAGCCGTCTAAATGTGTCTGTGACCCCGAGGCACGCATGTCTAGCTGCTGCTTCCCACAGTTTGTGTGTGGAAACAAGCCACTTGAGGATTGACCGTTATCATACCCACTTCTTCCCTCGATTAGCTATTCTATGGCATTCACCTCCTCCTCTCGTCCTTCCCACTTCCTACAATCATTCTGTCTTCAGGAGTCAGGTCCACAATCGCTTCTGGTAGACACGTTTAGGTGCGCGTGCCAGTGCCAGGGAAATAAAACACGGAAACCCAAGTGATTTGCGTGCTGATCACATATTCAGGGAGGAGAGAAATGAGAACAGGAGGAGAACACATTGTGTAACATACGCAGATGGTCCGACTTGGCACGAGGAACGCGGTAACCAGAGGGTGCTCTTCCAACTCCCTCCCCTCCTAACAGGGAAAAAGAACAAATGAACAAAGGAACACGTCAAGGTGACAAGACTTGAAGGAGCGGGTCGTAATTGTAACAAATGGATCGACTTTACATAAAGCATGACGACTATTAATGCTACAATAAGCACTTTGTGTAATCGGATCCGATTCTGTTATGTTTCGTCCCACAGGAGACTTACAACTACATATACATTTCGGAAGAATTACCCAGGTCGATATCTGGAACACACCATCATCACCCTAACACACATCTACAACAAGTCACCCTGAAGTAGTCTCCCATGGAAAACGAAAATGAGATGAACCAAATACACATCAGATGGTACACTCAAGAAAAATACTTAGAACACACATCCCACTACCTCCCTCACTCAGGGCAGACGGTCTGCAACACCCAGCATCGTACACCGTGACTCTTCAACAACTAGAATGAAATCTTCAACGCAATCACCACGTTGCTACTTTTGCGTCCACTTCCCTCTTATAGAACATCTTCAGTTTCTCAACCAGGCTTCTCAGCATGGGTAAAAACACAACACCTGATAGAGATGAAAACATAGTGTGCGTATATATATATATATATATATATATATATATATATATATATATATATATATATATATATATATATATATATATATATATATCATACTTAATCACTGTTTCCTGCGTCAGCTAGGTATCGCTAGGAAACAGACGAAGAATGGCCCATACACGCACTTATACATACATATACATAACATATACATACAAGGACATATACATATATACACATGTACATATTCATACTTGCTTGCCTTTATCCATTCCTGTCGCTACCCCGCCACACAAGAAATAGCATCCCCCATCCTCCCATTTCAGCAAGGTAGCGCCAGGAAAGGACAACAAAGGTCACATTCGTTCACGCTAAGTCTCTATCTGTCATGTATAATGCACTGAAACCACGTCTCCCTATCCACGTCCAGGTCCCACAGAACTTTCCATGGTTTACCCCAGCCACTTCACACTGAAGCCGAGCAAGACCCAGAGCAGAATCTGAAGCCAGTTTAGACCCACGTACACAACCCCCTTGCCAGACCTTTACAAAATGCGCCGCGTTTTCTAAAGTGGGTAAGTGTGGTCGGGCAGCGAGGTGTTCTACACCTGAGTGGTGGTGGTGGTGAGGGGGGCTGCCAAGTGCACATTGTGGCTCTCATTTGCAACAGGGAAAGCCCTGTGTCTCGGCCGGGGTCTCGAGCCGCTCTACTTGTACGAGTCTTTTGACGGTGGACGTAACTTAAATGTGGACCTCGAGAGGAGAGTCTGGGCTCAGCGTCGTCCAGGGATAGGGTTAGGCGTTACGGATAGATGGACTGCTGCATGACAAGGATGGGTGGACCACATGGAGAGTAGGGACGAACAAGCACGGATGAGCTCCTGTCCAGGAACGGATCGACTTATGGACGGGAGGAACGGACGGGTCTTGGATACCATAGACAGATGGACAGAATCTGTGTACTGAGTACGTCACGTGTTTTATAGTTCTAAATGTACTGAAGATATCATGATAAAGACATAGATACATTATCACAGAAGCGAGATCAGTGAGGGAGGGAAAAGCCTCACGAGTGAGTAGAGCAAGGGAGTTCCTGGCAAAGAGAAGGTCTCTGGCTACAATACGCTTTGTAACCCGATTGTCAGGTTCTGTTTCCACCTGTTTTATACTCTCTCTCTCTCTCTCTCTCTCTCTCTCTCTCTCTCTCTCTCTCTCTCTCTCTCTCACTTCCTCACTCTGGATCACTCCCCCTCTCCCGATTTTTTTCTTCTCTCCTCTTCTCCCTCTCTTTCTTTCTTTCTCTCCAAGTCTCCCGCTTCTTTCTCTCTTTCTTATTCCCTTTCTTCTGTTCACTGCCGTTCTCACCCTGTTTCTGTTTCTATATGTGAGTGCGTTTGTGTGTCTCATTGTTTCTACATGTGTGTGTGTGTGTGTGTGTGTGTGTGTGTGTGTGTGTGTGTGTGTGTGTGTGTGTGCGTGTGTGTGTGTGTGTGCGTGCGTGCGTGTCTCTGTGTCTGTTACAAGGAGAGAGTTTTACATCCGTTTTGCCCTGTCTCTGAAACTTGTATATATATATATATATATATATATATATATATATATATATATATATATATATATATATATATATATATATATATATATATATATATATATATATCTTCACTCGTGAATATGTACACACACACACACACACACACACACACACACACACACACACACACTTACACACAAGCCTAAGCCAGGTACGCACTTATCGACTCAACCCCCGAGGGGAGGATGAACACCTGGGTTGAGTGTGGCCCAACTGCCACGCCCGGGATTCGAACCCGTGCGGAACTGAACCCAGACTGGCCCATGCTGAGTCATGGTCGGTGTGTGTGTGTGTGTGTGTGTGTGTGTGTGTGTGTGTGTGTAATTACCTTATTATGACTACCTATTTGTGGCTGTACGGCGAGAGAGTTTTACACTCATGGGACCCCCATCTCTTGAACCTTCCTTACTATCATACAACGTATTATACTTCCGTATACTCTGTCTGCATTAACCATATCCTCAGTCATTTAATTTCATCCATGCATCACTTTCATATCACGAAAGCATTTCTTCACATCTTTTTTTCAACGAGTTTCTTGCTTCATATCGTATCATAATATCCTCTGGTCATTCTATCCCTACAGCTGTCAAATCACTGTTCAGAAGAAACGTTTCAGTAAACCATTCAAAACGTTCAACGCTTCTGTAAATACGTTGATCGTAGTGGTGGTGGTGATGGTGGAGGGGGGGGGGGGACCCTCAGCGCACTACGTCATAGAAATTCAGTTTGCCTAACTAGGCCAGAGTGGGAGGGACGGCGATAGAAAGGTCTGCTTGTTCCTCTAACACAGTAGGAGGACAACGACCAACATGACAGAATAAATTATGTAAATATGCGTAGAAATAAATGAGAATGAATGCATTAGCATATAATGCTCGCACACGAGAAAAGGAGAAAATTGAATAATTTAATGACAAGCAAGAGGGTCATTACCAGCCAACTGGACCATTAATTACGGGAAAGAGAGACTTGGTTCAGGATAATGAAGCCATGGCAAACATCTTTAATGATATCATTTCCTCTGCCGTGTGTACGTACCACTGACTGACAACATGTCCAGAATCTAGTTGACCGCCGGTAGGACAGGGACCTTCCTCCTCCACCACAGCATACTGACGAAGGCGCTGAAGATACACTCGCAATAATAAGAGGAGGCAGGCTCACGGTAAGTTCAGTCGGGCAATGAATGGAAAGAAGCGAGAAACTGAGATAGTTAAGACTTCGACTGCCCTTTCCCAACAAGCCACTTGCTCCTGAGACAGTTCCAGAGGACTGGAAGTCTGCCAGTGTTAACACCGACGTTTGGAAAACGGTAATGAATCACTGACCGGATACTTGTGCCCGATAAGATCTTCGTCTGTAGTTGGAAAACGTACAGACACCATTACTGACCCGGGGTGAGGTTGTATACCAGTGAGGGGACTAGCACACCATAAGCAATCCTCAAACAAGATTTTTGGACGAAATCGATCACGTCTAGTAAATCTACTTGATTTATTCTACATTATGATAAAGGTTTGATACAAGTAGTTAGCGCAATCTATGTAGATTTTCAGAAAGCATTTAAAAAAAAGTCACGCACATCGAAGATCACAAGCCCAAATTACTTGGTAAAGATTTTGTATTTCGGTGGCTAGAAAACTGGTTGACTGGACTTACGTAAACAAAGCGTGGTGATTACTGGTCAAGCCTTAGGATGGTTAGACGTGACAAGTGGTGTGCCACAGGGGTCGGTCTGGGGACCGATTCTCCTCATCATATATATGTTTATGACACTGGTGTTGGGCTGCGTTGATGAGGTATGAAAATTCACAGACGATGCTAAGCTAGGAAATATACCTTCGCCAGAAACTGAGCGTCGTCAGCTTCAACCTAATAATAGACATTGACGGACTGAGCTTACAAATGGCAAATGAAGTTTGATCTCGATAAGGGAAAAGTTTTACACATCGGGAAATAAACCGTAAAAGGCTGGCAACTGTGTGAATTCTGTTGAGCCACAAAAAGTGAATGAGCAACGAGACTTAGTTACAGTAATTTCTGGTGATCTAAAGCCAAGTAAGCATAAAAGAGAAGCATGAAAAAAAGCGAACAAAATTTTTCGATTCATGGAAAAGACTTTCAAATTTTAGGTCTAAGAATATAATTATCAGTTTGTGCAATTCTCTGGTCCGTTTTCCTGTGGAATACTGCGCTCAGTCTTGGTCACCCTTCTTGAGAAAGAGCATAAACAGAATGGAGAGAGTACAGCATCGAGTTCTCAAATGATTCCTAGACTGACAAACCAATCCTGTTAAAGACGACTGAATGACTTAAACTTACTTACCTTAGGAAAGAGAAGGTCGAGACGTGATCGAATACAGGTACTCAAAATCATCAAAGGTTCTGATGACTCGATCGAATCAGCGACTTACCTCGAATTGTCTGATATGACCAGATTGCTGAATATTTCCTCATTCATAAACCTAAATGTATTTGTAATGATCCCTAGCAGAGAATTGGTCTCTCTACATATTCTCTTCAGTTGGAACTCAAGTTACAGGTAAGGAGTGATATCGAACCCCATGTCTCTCTCACACACAGGTTCCTCCAGCTTATCTCCTGATAGATGATAATCATATCGGGGCGTTCATTTTACTGCGTCCTATCCTCACTTATTTCGCATTCACTGGGGTTGAAATTCATCGCAGATTGTCAAGGTCCCCTTGTAAGTTGATGCAATCCCCCCTTGCTCTTCACTTCCTTTATGACCTTTGTCTCATGTGCACACCAGCACACGTGTGCGAGTGCAGCCTCGCTAGACAAGGTAAGCACATTATGTACGTAATGATGTGTGCGTAGATAAGACGTATTGATATAGCCTTTTCCCCTCCAGCCCTGTCTCCCTATCTCACACTCCCTCCCACACCCACACTCCTTCCCCTTCCCACACTCTCACTACCTTCCCATCTCACACTCCCTCCCACACCCACACTACTCCTCCTTCCCACACTCACAACCTTCCCATCTCACACTCCCTCCTACATCGACACTCCTTCCCCTTCCCACACTCACTACCTTCCCATCTCACACTCCCTCCCACACCCACACTCCTTCCCCTTCCCACACTCTCCCTACCTTCCCATCTTACGTTCCCTCCCCTGTCCCACGCTCCCTCGCCCCTCCCAACCGTCCCTGACCACCTACATTCCCTCTCACCCTTTCCACACTCATTCCTTACACCAATAACTGTACACTTTTAACAACTGCATTAATTGGGGTCTCTTTGACAGATGACCATAGGGGTGACAGACTAATTGATTTGATTGAGGATTTTCTCTCTTGTCATCAAATGATGCGAGACCCAACGAGAGGCGGAGACGCTTTTAATTGAGTTATGGCCGCAGACAGTGTTCTAATTAGCGAGAGCAACGCCAGGGGCAACAGAGATAAGCGTATTATCCAACTGACAGTAAATCACCATTTCAATTTCAACAGTGTAATGATACTAGATTTTAGCCTACAAGACCTAGACGAAACGGTACGAGGCCTCGCTAAGTACAGTAGTAGTGTCCATAAGTGCGTCTGGTTCCTCAGTGTACACACGGGTGCAGAGATGTGACAGGAAACTGCCTCCTTACGAAGAGGGGAAAAGGAGGGTCTTGAGAGGAACGTGTCTAGGCTGGAGGATCAGAAACATGAATTACTTAATCAAACGTACAGGAAATACGTCACAGGATACGTGAATTAAGAGTGGCAACCATCACACGTAATTCAGGCTGGAGAGAGAGAGAGAGAGAGAGAGAGAGAGAGAGAGAGAGAGAGAGAGAGAGAGAGAGAGAGAGAGAGAGAGAGAGAGAGAGAGAGAGAGAGAGAGAATCAGAACCAGAAATTAAGAATCTGAAAGAAGAGGTTCACACAAGATGACATAAAAAACAGTAATGAACATAATACACGAAATTCATGGTCGAGCTGCATATGAGAAAGCCAATGGGTTGTTCGTTGTGGTCAGAAATATTGGTCACCCCTTACGACGCCTTCATCACTCCTCATTTCCAAGAAGCGTCTCAATTTTCGCCGCCATACTTGATGACAAAGATACTGTACAATCCAGAGAAGAACAGCAAAACCAATTCCGTCACTGAATAATCAACTTTGAAGAATAAAGATTCACAGACTTAAAATCCCTCTCTATAGAAAGAGCAGAGACTCTGTGGTTGATCCAATCGAAGTTACGAAAGTACCAAAAGTTATTTACAACAAGAGTGTCAAGAACCAGAGAGAAACGGTACGAAATTAGATGAAGATGTAACTGAAACAAATTCATTTTATTTTATCAGCTGTAGAGTTGTAGAATATTGGAATAAATTACCACTTGATGCAATTAATGAGGTCAATATTATCTATTCAATATTAGGCAAGACTTCAAGGAGTGTCTATCGCCAGTAAATAGACCGGTTTGAAAAGGAGAAAAT
>NC_092279.1:764142-829142 GCF_036320965.1 Panulirus ornatus
AAGTGTAGGAGACAGCCACACAGCCAATATTATGACCTCACTCACAAAACAACCTCATAACATCCCAAGACTCACGCATGTTATGAGAGAAACTCAACTGGCATTTTCTCACCATTTGTTCCTTATGTCTCTAACCTCGTTTTACTATATATAAAATTTCTTCTTGTATGAGAATACCTCATTTTCAAGCGGTGCTCGAAATGATTAAATAGAATAATAATAATAATAATAATAATAATAATAATAATAATAATAACAATAATAATAATTTATTCATTTTTTATTTATTTTGCTTTTCACTGTCTCCCGCGTTAGCGAGGTAGCGCAAGGAAACAGACGAAAGAATGGCCCAACCCGCCCACATACACATGTATATACATACATGTCCACACACGCACAATATACATACCTATACATCTCAATGTACACATATATATACACACACAGACATATACATATATACACATGTACATAATTCATTGTCTGCCTTTATTTGTTCCCATCGCCACCTCGCCACACATGGAATAACAACCCCCTCCCCCCTCATGTGTGCGAGGTAGCGCTAGGAAAGACACCAAAGGCCCCGTTCGTTCACACTCAGTCTCTAGCTGTCATGTAATAATGCATCGAAACCACAGCTCCCGTTCCACATCCTGGCCCCACACACTTTGCATGGTTTACCCCAGACGCTTCACATGCCCTGGTTCAATCCATTGACAGCACGTCGATCCCGGTATACCACATCGTTCCAATTCACTCTATTCCTTGCACGCCTTTTACCCTCCTGCATGTTCTGGCCCCGATCACTCAAAATCTTTTTCACTCCATCTTTCCACCTCCAATTTGGTCTCCCACTTCTCCTCGTTCCCTCCACCTCCGACAGATATATCCTCTTGGTCAATCTTTCCTCACTCATTCTCTCCATGTGACCAAACCATTTCAAAACACCCTCTTCTGCTCTCTCAACCACACTCTTTTTATTTCTACACATCTCTCTCACCATTACATTACTTACTCGATCAAACTACCTCACACCACATATTGTCCTCAAACATCTTATTTCCAGCACATCCACCCTCCTGCGCACAACTCTATCCATAGCCCACGCCTCGCAACCATACAATATTGTAGGAACCACTATTCCTTCAAACATACCCATTTTTGCTCTCCGAGATGATGTTCTCGACTTTCAAACATTCTTCATGGCTCCCAGAATTTTCGCCCCCTCCCCCACCCTATGATTCACTTCCGCTTCCATGGTTCCATCCGCTGCCAGATCCACTCCCAGATATCTAAAACACTCCACTTCCTCCAGCTTTTCTCCATTCAAACTTACCTCCCAATTGAATTGACCCTCAACCCTACTGTACCTAATAACCTTGCTCGTATTCACATTTACTCTTAACATTCTTCTTTCACACACTTTACCAAACTCAGTCACCAGCTTCTTCAGTTTCTTACATGAATCAGCCACCAGCGCTGTATCATCAGCGAACAACAACTGACTCACTTCCCAAGCTCTCTCATCCACAACAGACTTCATACTTGCCCCTCTTTCCAAAACTCTTGCATTCACCTCCCTAACAACCCCATCCATAAACAAATTAAACAACCATGGAGACATCACACATCCCTGCCGCAAACCTACATTCACTGAGAACCAATCACTTTCCTCTCTTCCTACACGTACACATGCCTTACATCCTCGATAAAAACTTTTCACTGCTTCTAACAACTTGCCTCCAACACCATATATTCTTAATACCTTCCACAGAGCATCTCTATCAACTCTATCATATGCCTTCTCGAGATCCATAAATGCCACATACAAATCCATTTGTTTTTCTAAGTATTTATCACATACATTCTTCAAAGCAAACACCTGATCCACGCATCCTCTACCACTTCTGAAACCACACTGCTCTTCCCCAGTCTGATGCTCTGTACACGCCTTCACCCTCTCAATCAATACCCTCCCATATAATTTACCAGGAATACTCAACAAACTTATACCTCTGTAATTTGAGCACTCACTCTTATGCCCTTTGCCTTTGTACTATGCACTATGCAAGCATTCCGCCAATCCTCAGGCACCTCACCATGAATCATACATACATTAAATAACCTTACCAACCAGTCAACAATACAGTCACCCCCTTTTTTACTAAATTCCACTGCAATACCATCCAAACCGGCTGCTTTGCCGGCTTTCATCTTCCGTAAAGCTTTTACTACCTCTTCTCTATTTACCAAATCATTTTCCCTAACCCTCTCACTTTGCACATCACCTCGACCAAGACACCCTATATCTGCCACTCTATCATCAAACACATTCAACAAACCTTCAAAATATTCACTCCATCTCCTTCTCACATCACCACTACTTATTATCACCTCCCCATTTGCCCCCTTCACTGAAGTTCCCATTTGCTCCCTTGTCTTACGCACTTTATTTACCTCCTTCCAAAACATCTTTTTATTCTCCCTGAAATTTAATGATACTCTCTCACCCCAACTCTCATTTGCCCTCTTTTTCACCTCTTGCACCTTTCTCTTGACCTCCTGCCTCTTTCTTTTATACCTCTCCCACTCATTTGCATTTTTTCCCTGCAAAAATCGTTCAAATGCCTCTCTCTTCTCTTTCACTTACTTCTTCATCCCACCACTCACTACTTTTTCTAATCAACCCACCTCCCACGCTTCTCATGCCACAAGCATCTTTTGCGCAAGCCATCACTGCTTCCCTAAATACATCCCATTCCTCCCCCACTCCCCTTACCTCCTTTGTTTTCACCTTTTTCCATTCTGTACTCAGTCTCTCCTGGTACTTCCTCACACAAGTCTCCTTCCCAAGCTCACTTACTCTCGCCACTCTCTTCACCCCAACATTTTCTCTTTTTTCTGAAAACCCCCACAAATCTTCATCTTCGCCTCCACAAGATAATGATCAGACATCCCTCCAGTTGCACCTCTCAGCACATTAACATCCAAAAGTCTCTCTTTCGTGCGTCTATCAATTAACACGTAATCCAATAACGCTCTCTGGTCATCTCTCCTACTTACATACGTATACTTATGTATATCTCGCTTTTTAAACCAAGTATTCCCAATCACCAGTCCTTTTTCAGCACATAAATCTACAAGCTCTTCACCATTTCCATTTACAACACTGAACACTCCATGTATACCAATTATTCCCTCAACTGCCACATTACTCACCTTTGCATTCAAATCACCCTTCACTATAACCCGGTCTTGTGCATCAAAACCACTAACACACTCATTCAGCTGCTCCCAAAACACTTGCCTCTCATGATCTTTCTTCTCATGCCCAGGTGCATATGCACCAATAATCACCCATCTCTCTCCAACTTCCAGTTTTACCCATATCAATCTAGAATTTACTTTCTTACACTCTATCACATACTCCCACATCTCCTGATTCAGGAGTAGTGCTACTCCTTCCCTTGCTCTTGTCCTCTCACTAACCCCTGACTTTACTCCCAAGACATTCCTAAACCACTCTTCCCCTTTACCCTTGAGCTTCGTTTCACTCAGAGCCAAAACATCCAGGTTCCTTTCCTCAAACATACTACCTATCTCTCCTTTTTTCTCATCTTGGTTACATCCGCACACATTTAGACACCCCAATCTCAGCCTTCGAGGAGGATGAGCACTCCTCGCGTGACTCCTTCTTATGCTTCCCCTTTTAGAAAGTTAAAATACAAGGAGGGAAGGGTTTCTGGCCCCCCGCTCCCGTCCCCTTTAGTCGCCTTCTACGACACGTGAGGAATGCGTGGGAAGTATTCTTAATCCCCTATTCCCAGGGATGTTTAATAATAATAATAATAATAATAATAATAATATTCTTAATCCCCTATCCCCAGGGATGTATAATAATAATAATAATAATAATAATAATAATAATAATAATAATAATAATGATAACTGGTTATGTTGGAAGTCAGTAATATAACCACATCAACTAACTCTCTCTTCCCCTCACCATCTGAAGTTCAGCTAAATTCTCTAGACTTCAGGAGGGGCTACGCCAGCAAATTGGCCTGAAGTTTGCAACCACTCCCCCTGAAGTAACTCAGACCCACACAGTACGGCCCGTGTGTCCACCACAGACCCACACAGTACGGGCCCGTGTGACGACCACAGACCCACACCATACGGGCCCATGTGTCGACCACAGACCCACACAGTACGGGCCCGTGTGTCCACCACAGACCCACACAGTACGGGCCCGTGTGACGACCACAGACCCACACAATACGGGCCCATGTGTCGACCATAGACCCACACAGTGCGGGCCCGTGTGTCCACCACAGATCCACACAGTACGGGCCCGTGTGTCCACCACAGACCCACACAGTACGGACCCGTGTGTCGACCACAGACCCACACAGTACGGGCTAGTGTGTTCACCTCAGACCAACACAGTACGGAGCCGTGTATCGACCATAGACCCACACAGTATGGGCCAGTGTGTCCACCACAGACCCACACAGTACGGGCCTGTGTGTCCACCACAGACTCACACAGTACGGACCCGTGTGTCGACCACAGACCCACACAGTACGGGCCCGTGTTTCCACCACAGACCCACAAGTACGGGCCCGTGTGACGACCACAGACCCACACAATACGGGCCCGTGTGACGACCACAGACCCACACAGTACGGGCCAGTGTGTTCACCTCAGACCAACACAGTACGGACCCGTGTATCGACCACAGACCCACACAGTACGGGCCCGTGTGTCCATCACAGACCCACACAGTACGGACCCGTGTGTCCACCACAGACCCACATAGTACGGGCCCGTGTGTCCACCACAGACCCACACAGTACGGGCCCGTGTGTCCACCACAGACCCACACAGTACGGGCCCGTGTGTCGTCCGTAGACCCACACAGTACGGGCCCGTGTGTCCACCACAGACCCACACAGTATGGGCCCGTGTGTCGACCGTAGACCCACACAGTACGGGCCCGTGTGTCCACCACAGACCCACACAGTACGGGCCCGTGTGTCCACCACAGACCCACACAGTACGGGCCCGTGTGTCCACCACAGACCCACACAGCACGGGCCCGTGTGTCGACCGAAGACCCACACAGTACACCCTACCTGTGTCCCCACCAGTCCTGCCTGGGTAGCCCTGCCTGTGTCCCCTCACCGCTGACGGGTCATGAGGCATATGAGTGGCGCACACCCCAGGATTCCTCCCCCCTCACACCTCCAGCTGCACCTTACTCCCTTCCCTCCTCTCTCTTCCAGCTGTATCTTCCCCTCCAGCCCACTCCCAGCTGTGCTCACTCCTCCACACCTCCCACTGTACCTTACAAACCTCCAGCTGTACCGTTCTTTAACACGCGTTAGCTGTACCTTCCTTCCCACCCCACCAACCCTGGACTAACCACTCCTCCATGGCACCTTCAGCCTGGGGGTTCCACACCAGCATCGTTGTATGTCCACAAGCCAGGCCGCACGCCTCAAACCCTGACACATCCACTCCACCTAGGGTGGGCAAGCAGTTGCCATTACCATAGTGATGTGGTGCTATACAGCTACAGCTGCGCTGCCTCAGCTGGCCTCACGCTATCGTGTGGCTCATCCCACAGGTCACAACCACACACCCCATCATCTCGCGTCTGGACCAGGGATAGTCAATTACTTTAGGCGTACGGCCGGGTTATGAAACTTAATTGATCACGCGTTTCATTCAACTGATCAATACAGCTGGTCACGATAAAAATCTATTTATGTATAATGTTGCAAGCACTTAGATGAATAAATAATTTCGTTATTTTGTCTTAAGTTTTCTAAGTCTGTCAAAGGGCCAATGAAAACCACTCAAGCGCCACATTTGGCCCACGGGCCGCCAATTGAAAAGCCCGGGTCTAGAGCAAGGGTTCTTAACCTTTGAGGCCACAGACCGCTATTGGTCCATGGACCATGTCCCAGTGGAACACATATAGATAGAAATGAATAAATCAATGACATAAATCAATCTATCAATAAATACATTTAACCATCACTAGTATCTCTAGTAAGGGTCTGGGTCCTGTGATTTATCTATAACTCATTTACAGACCCTGGACGATACTGGATACATACTGAAGGTCCATAGACACAGAGGTGGTCTGTAAGTGGTCTATATACATACACGTTAACAAACCGTGGTCCGACACTGGCGTGTCAGCTGCCTCACTTGACCGGAAATCGTGGGTTCAGTGACCAAATATCGTTGGTTCAAGGACCCAATACCGTGGGTTCAGTGACCGAATATCGTGGGTTCAGTGACCGAATATTGTGGTTTCAGTTACCAAATGTCGTGGGTTCAGTGGTCGAATACCATTGGTTCAATGACCGTATGTCGTAGGTCCGGTGACTGAATATCGTGGGTTCATTGACCGAATATCGTGGGTTCATTGACCGAATATCGTGGGTTCAGTGACCGAATATTGTGGGTTCATTGACCGAATATCGTGGATTCAGTGGCCGAATACAGTTGGTTCAATGACCGTATGTCGTAGTTTCGGTGACCGAATATCGTGGGTTCAGTGACCGATTATCGTGGGTTCAGTGACTGAATATCGTGGATTCAGTGACTGAATATCGTGGATTCAGTGACTGAATATCGTGGATTCAGTGACTGAATATCGTGGATTCAGTGACTGAATATCGTGGATTCAGTGACTGAATATCGTGGATTCAGTGACTGAATATCGTGGATTCAGTGACTGAATATTGTGGATTCAGTGACTGAATATTGTGGATTCAGTGACTGAATATTGTGGATTCAGTGACTGAATATTGTGGATTCAGTGACTGAATATCGTGGGTTCAGTGACTGAATATCGTGGGTTCTGTGACTGAATATCGTGGATTCAGTGACAGAATATCGTGGGTTCAGTGACCGAATATCGTGGGTTCAGTGACAGAATATCGTGGGTTCAGTGACCGAATATCGTGGATTCAGTGACAGAATATCATGGGTTCAGTCGTCATGGACGCCCTGACGATCTTCTGTTCGTGATTCTTCGTCTTATTTTCTGTCTTCCATCAAACGTCTCGAGTCGCTTCCTCTCTCTTTACGTCTCCCCTCACATCTACCAAGGCAATCTGTCGTCGATTTCTCGTAATTGTATCTGTTTATCCAGCGCTTCAGAGTCTATCAGTGTCTGTCTCTCAATTTCTCTCTCTCTCTCTCTCTCTCTCTCTCCTCTCTCTCTCTCTCTCTCTCTCTCTCTCTCTCTCTCTCTCTCTCTCTCTCAGATACAGCTCCATCCGTAACTCAACCTTGAAGACAATTTATTTTATAAGTTAACTGTGACACCATAGGCCGATAAAGGGGTCTGTCTAATCAAGGCCATCTCATTGACGCTATATATATATATATATATATATATATATATATATATATATATATACAGAGAGAGAGAGAGAGAGAGAGAGAGAGAGAGAGAGAGAGAGAGAGAGAGAGAGAGAGAGAGAGAGAGAGAGAGAGAGAGACATAAATAGGTAGCTTCATAACCTGGCCTAAACCAAGTACTCATTCTATCGACCAACGCCTAGGAGAGGAAGAACAGCTGGGTTGGCTGTGAACCGAATGCCGCAACCAGTAATCGAACCTACGTAAGCTCGACCCAAGCTAGCCCGTGAATACGTCACAGCCAGCCACGCTGGCCTATACCACGGAGGTATAGGCTGGCAGACGATGCGCAGGACTATGCAGGAAAAAGCCAACAGTCAGAAAATATCAGACGACAAATATTCCTCCAGGGAAGGACATCATTTCCTGCTGGCTGGCCACTAGGGAGGGCAGGATGGTAGGAGGAAAGGTATGAGGGGAAGTCTGGGAGAGAGGGGAAAGGAAAGGAGAGGAATCGAAGGGCCCAAGAGAGGGAAGGGGACTGTGTGTGAGGGAACCAAGTCAAGGAAATGAGAATTACCCAGTGATAGGGACACTGGCTAACGCAGAGGCCCTAAGGGATGGTCAGGGTGGAGGGGCGATGGGGTAAGGGTGGTGAAAGACTGGTGATGGGAGGTGAACAGACAGTGATGTGGTGAAGGTGGCGAAGGACGGGTGAAGGGAGAGTGAATGGACAGGCGGTGCGGCAAGGGTGATGAAGGACGGGTGATGGGAGGTGATGGTTAACATGAAGTTGGGGGGTTGAGGGAGGCTAGAATGGGCAAGGGATGGTAGTGGCTTGTCCGACCACGTCTGCATCAACACTTTGGGAGGGTGCTCGCCTCTAAGACAAGCACAGTTCATGAACTAGAATAAAGAAAAATTCTGGATTGATTTTTGCCCGACTACTCAAGTAAATGTTTTCCCCCGTCACTCTGAGACCCTTTTATCTTTACAGGGTTACTGCAACGCTCAGGAAGCCGGCCACGCCCACCGAGCGGGATCACAGGTCATAAACCCTCAAGTTTAGAATCATTTAGCGAGACGTGTTTGGTGTCTTCGTTTAGGTGGCTGCATCGTTGTGATGAAGACTCTTGGGATATATTCAATCATTTGTAGCCTTGTAGGAATGGGCGAGGTTCTCAAGCATAGACGGAAGTGTGACTCGTGTATGTCTGGGGAGTGCAGTTTCAAATGTGTGTATGTCTTCTGTTGGGATGGTGTTGAAAACTGTGCTGAGATGGCGATTCGTCTGGTATCTGTTGGATCATCTGAAAAGAGTGTGTATTTTGTCTGAATTGCCTTAGAACTTTTAAGGCACACCCACAGTCTCTTGCCACAGACTTAGCATACCGTATAGGGCACAGGAGTAGCCAGTGAGTTGAAATAAGATGAAGAGGCAAGAGAGCTACAGGGGTGAGTATGAATGGGTGAAGAACACGGGTGACAATTGGGAATGAAGAGGCTAGCATGAGTTAAGATGGAGGAGGAATGAGTAGCAAGTGCTCAGATGTAGAAACTAAGAAGGTCACAGGGGCGAAGATGTAGAGATAAGATGATAGGAAGGGACTACACAGATTATGATGAAAAGGCATGTGGGTGGCAGGGGTTAAGATGGAAGGCCAATTGGGTTGCAAGAGTGAAGATGGAAGGGAAAGTGGGTGGCAGGGGCAAGTGGGTCGCAAGGATTAAAATGGAAGGGCAAGTGGGTCGCAAGGGTTAAAATGGAAGGGGATGTGGGTGGCAGGGGTCAAAATGGAAGGGGAAGCGAGTGGCAAAGGTTAAAATGGAAGGGCAAGTGAGTGGCAGGGGTTAAGATGGAAGGGCAAGTGGGTGGCAAAGGTTAATATGGAAGGGCAAGTGGGTCGTAAGGGGCTAAAATGGAAGGGCAAGTGAGTGGCAGGGACTAAAATTGAAAGAGGGAGGAAGGATTATCAAGGAAGGGCAAAGGGAAAGGACTGGACTAACAGGGACAGGAAAAAAAAAACGGGAGGAGGGAGGCACAGGCTGGGGCGTCTCGTCGTGAATTCAAAGTAACGTTCTGAGCATTTCTACTCAACTACGTTAGGGCAGGAAGTGATTCTCCTCACCCCACGTCTTGCCTTACTTAACGTCAGATGGATGTGTGTTGTAGGGGTCAGCTTCCCTGCACAGCCTAGCCTGGGGGACAGACCTGTAGCAAACGGACCATGGTTCGATCAGCCTGCTGGTGCAGTAGAGCTGTCTGACTGCCCTCAGGCACAGTGTGTAGGGTTACGCAGGGCCCGATGAGATGAGGTGGTGGTGGTGGTGGGGAGAGGGTTCGTTTCTCCAGGGTCCGTTAGAGAGACCCAGGCCTGTGCCTCTCAATCATTCAAGTCTTCCTTATTCCTATTTCATGCGTGAAGTTAAAAGCGTTCGACCTGTTCCTCCCATCTTCCTCCTATCTCCTGTCAGGCTCCCGCAGCGCCCAGGAAGCTGGCCACGTCCACCGGATGGAACGACAGGTCATAAAGTGTACTCGTGTGTGTGTGTGTGTGTGTGTGTGTGTGTGTGTGTGTGTGTGTGTGTGTGCATGTAAGGAACAACTAAGCAATAAGCGTTCGGTGTCTTCACTGTGGCAGTTGCATCGTGGGCACGGAGGATTTTCAGCGTTACATAATACACTGCAAACATTTCCCTTTGTCTATGAGCGCGCGGCTGTCCAAACTCAGGATCTTTTCTTTTACATTCTTGGTAAAGTAGAGAGAGAGAGAGAGAGAGAGAGAGAGAGAGAGAGAGAGAGAGAGAGAGAGGAGAGAGAGAGAGAGGAGAGAAGAGAGGAGGAGAGAGAGAGAGAGAGAGAGAGCCCATAAGCATCCCATTCTCGCCCCCCCTTGACAGCCTGGGGAAGCCCGGGTGTAGAGGCTGTCTGCCCCCTGTGTTAGCTCTCGAACGCCCCGGGTGCTG
Source organism: Panulirus ornatus (assembly GCF_036320965.1). Taxonomy (NCBI): domain Eukaryota; kingdom Metazoa; phylum Arthropoda; class Malacostraca; order Decapoda; family Palinuridae; genus Panulirus; species Panulirus ornatus. The sequence goes on from NC_092279.1 coordinate 774,496, forward strand.
AAGTCTGCGTCTGCTTAGCACTATGTCCACCAGATGACACACTATCTTTTGTCTTTCCGGTAAATTTCCTATTTTCTTGCAGGTATTGTGACTAAGACTGCAGATGCCTGTCGCTCCTTGATTCCGACTCTGTTGCAAGAGCCACCAATTTACTGGACACGCTTGAAGATCCTGTGGTCATCCTTGCGTGGGAGTACGAGGACATAGGTAGAAGTCCATAGCTATTTGTCATGTCTACGTCGTGGTGCTCGGGTCTGTGTCTACTGAGGAGCGAGGGTGAAGGCGTGAGTGATGGAACTGTTTCACTCTACCTGCTGCTGGAGGGAGGGCCATCACTCACAGAGGAAAGGGAGGAGAGTGAGTGCATTGTGCTACTGGAGGGGTCGATGGAGAGGTGTGATAGTGGGATGGAAAAGTGCGAGAGAAAGAAGGGAAGGATAGTGGTGTGAGAAAGGAAGGACAGAGAATTGGGGCCAGGTGAGGGTATTCCCTCAAAGGCCCAGTCCTCTGTTCTTACGTACTCGCTAATGCGGAAATGGCGAAGTATGAAAGAAAAGAAAAATATATATATATATATATATATATATATATATATATATATATATATATATATATATATATGGATTTGTATGTAGCATTTATGGATTTGGAGAAGGCATATGATTGAGTTGATAGAGATGCTCTGTGGAAGGTATTAAGAATATATGGTGTGGGAGGCAAGTTGTTAGAAGCAGTGAAAAGTTTTTATCGAGGATGTGAGGCATGTGTACTTGTAGGAAGAGAGGAAAGTGATTGGTTCTCAGTGAATGTAGGTTTGCGGCAGGGGTGTGTCATGTCTCCATGGTTGTTTAATTTGTTTATGGATGGGGTTGTTAGGGAGGTGAATGCAAGAGTTTTGGAAAGAGGGGCAAGTATGAAGTCTGTTGTGGATGAGAGAGCTTGGGAAGTGAGTCAGTTGTTGTTCGCTGATGATACAGCGCTGGTGGCTGATTCATGTGAGAAACTGCAGAAGCTGGTGACTGAGTTTGGTAAAGTGTGTGAAAGAAGAAAGTTAAGAGTAAATGTGAATAAGAGCAAGGTTATTAGGTACAGTAGGGTTGAGGGTCAAGTCAATTGGGAGGTAAGTTTGAATGGAGAAAAACTGGAGGAAGTGAAGCGTTTTAGATATCTGGGAGTGGATCTGGCAGCGGATGGAACCATGGAAGCGGAAGTGAATCATAGGGTGGGGGAGGGGGCGAAAATCCTGGGAGCCTTGAAGAATGTGTGGAAGTCGAGAACATTATCTCGGAAAGCAAAAATGGATATGTTTGAAGGAATAGTGGTTCCAACAATGTTGTTGCGAGGCGTGGGCTATGGATAGAGTTGTGCGCAGGAGGGTGGATGTGCTGGAAATGAGATGTTTGAGGACAATGTGTGGAGTGAGGTGGTTTGATCGAGTAAGTAATGTAAGGGTAAGAGAGATGAGTGGAAATAAAAAGAGCGTGGTTGAGAGAGCAGAAGAGGGTGTTTTGAAATGGTTTGGGCACATGGAGAGAATGAGGAGGAAAGATTGACCAAGAGGATATATGTGTCGGAGGTGGAGGGAACGAGGAGAAGTGGGAGACCAAATTGGAGGTGGAAAGATGGAGTGAAAAAGATTTTGTGTGATCGGGGCCTGAACATGCAGGAGGGTGAAAGGAGGGCAAGGAATAGTGAATTGGATCGATGTGGTATACCGGGGTTGACGTGCTGTCAGTGGATTGAATCAGGGCATGTGAAGCGTCTGGGGTAAACCATGGAAAGTTGTGTGGGGCCTAAATGTGGAAAGGGAGCTGTGGTTTCGGGCATTATTGCATGATAGCTAGAGACTGAGTGTGAACGAATGGGGCCTTTGTTGTCTTTTCCTAGTGCTACCTCGCACACATGAGGGGGGAGGGGGATGGTATTCCATGTGTGGCGAGGTGGCGATGGGAATGAATAAAGGCGGACAGTGTGAATTGTGTGCATGGGTATATATGTGTGTGTCTGTGTGTGTGTATATATGTGTACATTGAGATGTATAGGTATGTATATTTGCGTGTGTGGACGTGTATGTATATACATTGTGTATGGGGGTGGGTTGGGCCATTTCTTTCGTCTGTTTCCTTGCGCTACCTCGCAAACGCGGGAGACAGCGACAAAGCAAAATAAAATATATATATGTATATATATATATTATATATATTATATATATATATATATTATATATTATATATATATATATAATATATATATATTTTTTTTTTTTTTTTTTTTTGTCGCTGTCTCCCGCGTTTGCGAGGTAGCGCAAGGAAACAGACGAAAGAAATGGCCCAACCCACCCCCATACACATGTATATACATACGTCCACACACGCAAATATACATACCTACACAGCTTTCCATGGTTTACCCCAGACGCTTCACATGCCTTGATTCAATCCATTGACAGCACGTCGATCCCGGTATACCACATCGTTCCAATTCACTCTATTCCTTGCACGCCTTTTACCCTCCTGCATGTTCTGGCCCCGATCACTCAAAATCTTTTTCACTCCATCTTTCCACCTCCAATTTGGTCTCCCACTTCTCCTCGTTCCCTCCACCTCCGACAGATATATCCTCTTGGTCAATCTTTCCTCACTCATTCTCTCCATGTGACCAAACCATTTCAAAACACCCTCTTCTGCTCTCTCAACCACACTCTTTTTATTTCTACACATCTCTCTCACCATTACATTACTTACTCGATCAAACTACCTCACACCACATATTGTCCTCAAACATCTCATTTCCAGCACATCCACCCTCCTGCGCACAACTCTATCCATAGCCCACGCCTCGCAACCATACAATATTGTAGGAACCACTATTCCTTCAAACATACCCATTTTTGCTCTCCGAGATGATGTTCTCGACTTTCAAACATTCTTCAAGGCTCCCAGAATTTTCGCCCCCTCCCCCACCCTATGATTCACTTCCGCTTCCATGGTTCCATCCGCTGCCAGATCCACTCCCAGATATCTAAAACACTCCACTTCCTCCAGCTTTTCTCCATTCAAACTTACCTCCCAATTGAATTGACCCTCAACCCTACTGTACCTAATAACCTTGCTCGTATTCACATTTACTCTTAACATTCTTCTTTCACACACTTTACCAAACTCAGTCACCAGCTTCTTCAGTTTCTTACATGAATCAGCCACCAGCGCTGTATCATCAGCGAACAACAACTGACTCACTTCCCAAGCTCTCTCATCCACAACAGACTTCATACTTGCCCCTCTTTCCAAAACTCTTGCATTCACCTCCCTAACAACCCCATCCATAAACAAATTAAACAACCATGGAGACATCACACATCCCTGCCGCAAACCTACATTCACTGAGAACCAATCACTTTCCTCTCTTCCTACACGTACACATGCCTTACATCCTCGATAAAAACTTTTCACTGCTTCTAACAACTTGCCTCCAACACCATATATTCTTAATACCTTCCACAGAGCATCTCTATCAACTCTATCATATGCCTTCTCGAGATCCATAAATGCTACATACAAATCCATTTGTTTTTCTAAGGATTTATCACATACATTCTTCAAAGCAAACACCTGATCCACGCATCCTCTACCACTTCTGAAACCACACTGCTCTTCCCCAGTCTGATGCTCTGTACACGCCTTCACCCTCTCAATCAATACCCTCCCATATAATTTACCAGGAATACTCAACAAACTTATACCTCTGTAATTTGAGCACTCACTCTTATGCCCTTTGCCTTTGTACTATGCACTATGCAAGCATTCCGCCAATCCTCAGGCACCTCACCATGAATCATACATACATTAAATAACCTTACCAACCAGTCAACAATACAGTCACCCCCTTTTTTACTAAATTCCACTGCAATACCATCCAAACCGGCTGCTTTGCCGGCTTTCATCTTCCGTAAAGCTTTTACTACCTCTTCTCTATTTACCAAATCATTTTCCCTAACCCTCTCACTTTGCACATCACCTCGACCAAGACACCCTATATCTGCCACTCTATCATCAAACACATTCAACAAACCTTCAAAATATTCACTCCATCTCCTTCTCACATCACCACTACTTATTATCACCTCCCCATTTGCCCCCTTCACTGAAGTTCCCATTTGCTCCCTTGTCTTACGCACTTCATTTACCTCCTTCCAAAACATCTTTTTATTCTCCCTGAAATTTAATGATACTCTCTCACCCCAACTCTCATTTGCCCTCTTTTTCACCTCTTGCACCTTTCTCTTGACCTCCTGCCTCTTTCTTTTATACCTCTCCCACTCATTTGCATTTTTTCCCTGCAAAAATCGTTCAAATGCCTCTCTCTTCTCTTTCACTTACTTCTTCATCCCACCACTCACTACTTTTTCTAATCAACCCACCTCCCACGCTTCTCATGCCACAAGCATCTTTTGCGCAAGCCATCACTGCTTCCCTAAATACATCCCATTCCTCCCCCACTCCCCTTACCTCCTTTGTTTTCACCTTTTTCCATTCTGTACTCAGTCTCTCCTGGTACTTCCTCACACAAGTCTCCTTCCCAAGCTCACTTACTCTCGCCACTCTCTTCACCCCAACATTTTCTCTTTTTTCTGAAAACCCCCACAAATCTTCACCTTCGCCTCCACAAGATAATGATCAGACATCCCTCCAGTTGCACCTCTCAGCACATTAACATCCAAAAGTCTCTCTTTCGTGCGTCTATCAATTAACACGTAATCCAATAACGCTCTCTGGTCATCTCTCCTACTTACATACGTATACTTATGTATATCTCGCTTTTTAAACCAAGTATTCCCAATCACCAGTCCTTTTTCAGCACATAAATCTACAAGCTCTTCACCATTTCCATTTACAACACTGAACACTCCATGTATACCAATTATTCCCTCAACTGCCACATTACTCACCTTTGCATTCAAATCACCCTTCACTATAACCCGGTCTTGTGCATCAAAACCACTAACACACTCATTCAGCTGCTCCCAAAACACTTGCCTCTCATGATCTTTCTTCTCATGCCCAGGTGCATATGCACCAATAATCACCCATCTCTCTCCAACTTCCAGTTTTACCCATATCAATCTAGAATTTACTTTCTTACACTCTATCACATACTCCCACATCTCCTGATTCAGGAGTAGTGCTACTCCTTCCCTTGCTCTTGTCCTCTCACTAACCCCTGACTTTACTCCCAAGACATTCCTAAACCACTCTTCCCCTTTACCCTTGAGCTTCGTTTCACTCAGAGCCAAAACATCCAGGTTCCTTTCCTCAAACATACTACCTATCTCTCCTTTTTTCTCATCTTGGTTACATCCACACACATTTAGACACCCCAATCTCAGCCTTCGAGGAGGATGAGCACTCCTCGCGTGACTCCTTCTTATGCTTCCCCTTTTAGAAAGTTAAAATACAAGGAGGGGAGGGTTTCTGGCCCCCTGCTCCCGTCCCCTTTAGTCGCCTTCTACGACACGTGAGGAATGCGTGGGAAGTATTCTTAATCCCCTATTCCCAGGGATGTTTAATAATAATAATAATAATAATAATAATTATAATATTCTTAATCCCCTATCCCCAGGGATGTATAATAATAATAATAATAATAATAATAATAATAATAATAATAATAATAATGATAACTGGTTATGTTGCAAGTCAGTAATATAACCACATCAACTAACTCTCTCTTCCCCTCACCATCTGAAGTTCAGCTAAATTCTCTAGACTTCAGGAGGGGCTACGCCAGCAAATTGGCCTGAAGTTTGCAACCACTCCCTCTGAAGTAACTCAGACCCACACAGTACGGCCCGTGTGTCCACCACAGACCCACACAGTACGGGCCCGTGTGACGACCACAGACCCACACCATACGGGCCCATGTGTCGACCACAGACCCACACAGTACGGGCCCGTGTGTCCACCACAGACCCACACAGTACGGGCCCGTGTGACGACCACAGACCCACACAATACGGGCCCATGTGTCGACCATAGACCCACACAGTGCGGGCCCGTGTGTCCACCACAGATCCACACAGTACGGGCCCGTGTGTCCACCACAGACCCACACAGTACGGACCCGTGTGTCGACCACAGACCCACACAGTACGGGCTAGTGTGTTCACCTCAGACCAACACAGTACGGAGCCGTGTATCGACCATAGACCCACACAGTATGGGCCAGTGTGTCCACCACAGACCCACACAGTACGGGCCTGTGTGTCCACCACAGACTCACACAGTACGGACCCGTGTGTCGACCACAGACCCACACAGTACGGGCCCGTGTTTCCACCACAGACCCACAAGTACGGGCCCGTGTGACGACCACAGACCCACACAATACGGGCCCGTGTGACGACCACAGACCCACACAGTACGGGCCAGTGTGTTCACCTCAGACCAACACAGTACGGACCCGTGTATCGACCACAGACCCACACAGTACGGGCCCGTGTGTCCATCACAGACCCACACAGTACGGACCCGTGTGTCCACCACAGACCCACATAGTACGGGCCCGTGTGTCCACCACAGACCCACACAGTACGGGCCCGTGTGTCCACCACAGACCCACACAGTACGGGCCCGTGTGTCGTCCGTAGACCCACACAGTACGGGCCCGTGTGTCCACCACAGACACACACAGTATGGGCCCGTGTGTCGACCGTAGACCCACACAGTACGGGCCCGTGTGTCCACCACAGACCCACACAGTACGGGCCCGTGTGTCCACCACAGACCCACACAGTACGGGCCCGTGTGTCCACCACAGACCCACACAGCACGGGCCCGTGTGTCGACCGAAGACCCACACAGTACACCCTACCTGTGTCCCCACCAGTCCTGCCTGGGTAGCCCTGCCTGTGTCCCCTCACCGCTGACGGGTCATGAGGCATATGAGTGGCGCACACCCCAGGATTCCTCCCCCCTCACACCTCCAGCTGCACCTTACTCCCTTCCCTCCTCTCTCTTCCAGCTGTATCTTCCCCTCCAGCCCACTCCCAGCTGTGCTCACTCCTCCACACCTCCCACTGTACCTTACAAACCTCCAGCTGTACCGTTCTTTAACACGCGTTAGCTGTACCTTCCTTCCCACCCCACCAACCCTGGACTAACCACTCCTCCATGGCACCTTCAGCCTGGGGGTTCCACACCAGCATCGTTGTATGTCCACAAGCCAGGCCGCACGCCTCAAACCCTGACACATCCACTCCACCTAGGGTGGGCAAGCAGTTGCCATTACCATAGTGATGTGGTGCTATACAGCTACAGCTGCGCTGCCTCAGCTGGCCTCACGCTATCGTGTGGCTCATCCCACAGGTCACAACCACACACCCCATCATCTCGCGTCTGGACCAGGGATAGTCAATTACTTTAGGCGTACGGCCGGGTTATGAAACTTAATTGATCACGCGTTTCATTCAACTGATCAATACAGCTGGTCACGATAAAAATCTATTTATGTATAATGTTGCAAGCACTTAGATGAATAAATAATTTCGTTATTTTGTCTTAAGTTTTCTAAGTCTGTCAAAGGGCCAATGAAAACCACTCAAGCGCCACATTTGGCCCACGGGCCGCCAATTGAAAAGCCCGGGTCTAGAGCAAGGGTTCTTAACCTTTGAGGCCACAGACCGCTATTGGTCCATGGACCATGTCCCAGTGGAACACATATAGATAGAAATGAATAAATCAATGACATAAATCAATCTATCAATAAATACATTTAACCATCACTAGTATCTCTAGTAAGGGTCTGGGTCCTGTGATTTATCTATAACTCATTTACAGACCCTGGACGATACTGGATACATACTGAAGGTCCATAGACACAGAGGTGGTCTGTAAGTGGTCTATATACATACACGTTAACAAACCGTGGTCCGACACTGGCGTGTCAGCTGCCTCACTTGACCGGAAATCGTGGGTTCAGTGACCAAATATCGTTGGTTCAAGGACCCAATACCGTGGGTTCAGTGACCGAATATCGTGGGTTCAGTGACCGAATATTGTGGTTTCAGTTACCAAATGTCGTGGGTTCAGTGGTCGAATACCATTGGTTCAATGACCGTATGTCGTAGGTCCGGTGACTGAATATCGTGGGTTCATTGACCGAATATCGTGGGTTCATTGACCGAATATCGTGGGTTCAGTGACCGAATATTGTGGGTTCATTGACCGAATATCGTGGATTCAGTGGCCGAATACAGTTGGTTCAATGACCGTATGTCGTAGTTTCGGTGACCGAATATCGTGGGTTCAGTGACCGATTATCGTGGGTTCAGTGACTGAATATCGTGGATTCAGTGACTGAATATCGTGGATTCAGTGACTGAATATCGTGGATTCAGTGACTGAATATCGTGGATTCAGTGACTGAATATCGTGGATTCAGTGACTGAATATCGTGGATTCAGTGACTGAATATCGTGGATTCAGTGACTGAATATTGTGGATTCAGTGACTGAATATTGTGGATTCAGTGACTGAATATTGTGGATTCAGTGACTGAATATTGTGGATTCAGTGACTGAATATCGTGGGTTCAGTGACTGAATATCGTGGGTTCAGTGACTGAATATCGTGGGTTCTGTGACTGAATATCGTGGATTCAGTGACAGAATATCGTGGGTTCAGTGACCGAATATCGTGGGTTCAGTGACAGAATATCGTGGGTTCAGTGACCGAATATCGTGGATTCAGTGACAGAATATCATGGGTTCAGTCGTCATGGACGCCCTGACGATCTTCTGTTCGTGATTCTTCGTCTTATTTTCTGTCTTCCATCAAACGTCTCGAGTCGCTTCCTCTCTCTTTACGTCTCCCCTCACATCTACCAAGGCAATCTGTCGTCGATTTCTCGTAATTGTATCTGTTTATCCAGCGCTTCAGAGTCTATCAGTGTCTGTCTCTCAATTTCTCTCTCTCTCTCTCTCTCTCTCTCTCTCTCTCTCTCTCTCTCTCTCTCTCTCTCTCTCTCTCTCTCTCTCTCTCTCAGATACAGCTCCATCCGTAACTCAACCTTGAAGACAATTTATTTTATAAGTTAACTGTGACACCATAGGCCGATAAAGGGGTCTGTCTAATCAAGGCCATTTCATTGACGCTATATATATATATATATATATATATATATATATATATATATATACAGAGAGAGAGAGAGAGAGAGAGAGAGAGAGAGAGAGAGAGAGAGAGAGAGAGAGAGAGAGAGAGAGAGAGAGAGAGAGAGAGACATAAATAGGTAGCTTCATAACCTGGCCTAAACCAAGTACTCATTCTATCGACCAACGCCTAGGAGAGGAAGAACAGCTGGGTTGGCTGTGAACCGAATGCCGCAACCAGTAATAGAACCTACGTAAGCTCGACCCAAGCTAGCCCGTGAATACGTCACAGCCAGCCACGCTGGCCTATACCACGGAGGTATAGGCTGGCAGACGATGCGCAGGACTATGCAGGAAAAAGCCAACAGTCAGAAAATATCAGACGACAAATATTCCTCCAGGGAAGGACATCATTTCCTGCTGGCTGGCCACTAGGGAGGGCAGGATGGTAGGAGGAAAGGTATGAGGGGAAGTCTGGGAGAGAGGGGAAAGGAAAGGAGAGGAATCGAAGGGCCCAAGAGAGGGAAGGGGACTGTGTGAGGGAACCAAGTCAAGGAAATGAGAATTACCCAGTGATAGGGACACTGGCTAACGCAGAGGCCCTAAGGGATGGTCAGGGTGGAGGGGCGATGGGGTAAGGGTGGTGAAAGACTGGTGATGGGAGGTGAACAGACAGTGATGTGGTGAAGGTGGCGAAGGACGGGTGAAGGGAGAGTGAATGGACAGGCGGTGCGGCAAGGGTGGTGAAGGACGTGTGATGGGAGGTGATGGTTAACATGAAGTTGGGGGGTTGAGGGAGGCTAGAATGGGCAAGGGATGGTAGTGGCTTGTCCGACCACGTCTGCATCAACACTTTGGGAGGGTGCTCGCCTCTAAGACAAGCACAGTTCATGAACTAGAATAAAGAAAAATTCTGGATTGATTTTTGCCCGACTACTCAAGTAAATGTTTTCCCCCGTCACTCTGAGACCCTTTTATCTTTACAGGGTTACTGCAACGCTCAGGAAGCCGGCCACGCCCACCGAGCGGGATCACAGGTCATAAACCCTCGAGTTTAGAATCATTTAGCGAGACGTGTTTGGTGTCTTCGTTTAGGTGGCTGCATCGTTGTGATGAAGACTCTTGGGATATATTCAATCATTTGTAGCCTTGTAGGAATGGGCGAGGTTCTCAAGCATAGACGGAAGTGTGACTCGTGTATGTCTGGGGAGTGCAGTTTCAAATGTGTGTATGTCTTCTGTTGGGATGGTGTTGAAAACTGTGCTGAGATGGCGATTCGTCTGGTGTTTGTCGGATCATCTGAAAAGAGTGTGTATTTTGTCTGAATTGCCTCAGAACTTTTAAGGCACACCCACAGTCTCCTGCCACAGACTTAGCATACCGTATAGGGCACAGGAGTAGTCAGTGAGTTGAAATAAGATGAAGAGGCAAGAGAGTTGCAGGGGTGAGGATGAATGGGTGAAGAACACGGGTGAAAACTGGGAATGAAGAGGCTAGCATGAGTTAAGATGGAGGACGAATGAGTAGCAAGTGCTCAGATGTAGAAACTAAGAAGGTCACAGGGGCGAAGATGTAGAGATAAGATGATAGGAAGGGACTACACAGATTATGATGAAAAGGGATGTGGGTGGCAGGGGTTAAGATGGAAGGCCAATTGGGTTGCAAGAGTTAGGATGGAAGGGAAAGTGGGTGGCAGGGGCAAGTGGGTCGCAAGGATTAAAATGGAAGGGCAAGTGGGTCGCAAGGGTTAAAATGGAAGGGGAAGTGGGTGGCAGGGGTTAAAATGGAAGGGGAAGCGAGTGGCAAAGGTTAAAATGGAAGAGCAAGTGAGTGGCAGGGGTTAAGATGGAAGGGCAAGTGGGTGGCAAAGGTTAATATGGAAGGGCAAGTGGGTCGTAAGGGGCTAAAATGGAAGGGCAAGCGAGTGGCAGGGACTGAAATTGAAAGAGGGAGGAAGGATTATCAAGGAAGGGCAAAGGGAAAGGACTGGACTAACAGGGACAGGAAAAAAAAAAAACGGGAGGAGGGAGGCACAGGCTGGGGCGTCTCGTCGTGAATTCAAAGTAACGTTCTGAGCATTTCGACTCAACTACGTTAGGGCAGGAAGTGATTCTCCTCACCCCACGTCTTGCCTTACTTAACGTCAGATGGATGTGTGTTGTAGGGGTCAGCTTCCCTACACAGCCTAGCCTGGGGACCGACCTGTAGCAAACGGACCATCGTTCGATCAGCCTGCTGGTGCAGTAGAGCTGTCTGACTGCCCTCAGGCACAGTGTGTAGGGTTACGCAGGGCCCGATGAGATGAGGTGGTGGTGGTGGTGGTGGGGAGAGGGTTCGTTTCTCCAGGGTCCGTTAGGGAGACCCAGGCCTGTGCCTCTCAATCATTCAAGTCTTCCTTATTCCTATTTCATGCGTGAAGTTAAAAGCGTTCGACCTCGTTTCCTCCCATCTTCCTCCTATCTCCTGTCAGGCTCCCGCAGCGCCCAGGAAGCTGGCCACGTCCACCGGATGGAACGACAGGTCATAAAGTGTACTCGTGTGTGTGTGTGTGTGTGTGTGTGTGTGTGTGTGTGTGTGTGCATGTAAGGAACAACTAAGCAATAAGCGTTCGGTGTCTTCACTGTGGCAGTTGCATCGTGGGCACGGAGGATTTCAGCGTTACATAATACACTGCAAACATTTCCCTTTGTCTATGAGCGCGCGGCTGTCCAAACTCAGGATCTTTTCTTTTACATTCTTGGTAAAGTAGATAGATAGATAGATAGATAGATAGATAGATAGATAGATAGAGAGAGAGAGAGAGAGAGAGAGAGAGAGAGAGAGAGAGAGAGAGAGAGAGAGAGAGAGAGAGAGAGAGACCATAAGCATCCCATTCTCGCCCCCCCTTGACAGCCTGAGGAGGCCCGGGTGTAGAGGCTGTCTGCCCCCTGTGTTAGCTCTCGAACGCCCCGGGTGCTGAAGTCTGCGTCTGCTTAGCACTATGTCCACCAGATGACCCACTATCTTTTGTCTTTCCGGTAAATTTCCTATTTTCTTGCAGGTATTGTGACTAAGACTGCAGATGCCTGTCGCTCCTTGATTCCGACTCTGTTGCAAGAGCCACCAATTTACTGGACACGCGTGAAGATCCTGTGGTCATCCTTGCGTGGGAGTACGAGGACATAGGTAGAAGTCCATAGCTATTTGTCATGTTTACGTCGTGGTGCTCGGGTCTGTGTCTACTGAGGAGCGAGGGTGAAGGCGTGAGTGATGGAACTGTTTCACTCTACCTGCTGCTGGAGGGAGGGCCATCACTCACAGAGGAAAGGGAGGAGAGTGAGTGCATTGTGCTACTGGAGGGGTCGATGGAGAGGTGTGATAGTGGGATGGAAAAGTGCGAGAGAAAGAAGGGAAGGATAGTGGTGTGAGAAAGGAAGGAACAGAGAATTGGGCCAGGTGAGGGTATTCCCTCAAAGGCCCAGTCCTCTGTTCTTAACGCTACCTCGCTAATGCGGGAAATGGCGAACAGTTTGAAAGAAAAGAAAATATATATATATATATATATATATATATATATATATATATATATATATATATATATATATATATGGATTTGTATGTAGCATTTATGGATTTGGAGAAGGCATATGATTGAGTTGATAGAGATGCTCTGTGGAAGGTATTAAGAATATATGGTGTGGGAGGCAAGTTGTTAGAAGCAGTGAAAAGTTTTTATCGAGGATGTGAGGCATGTGTACTTGTAGGAAGAGAGGAAAGTGATTGGTTCTCAGTGAATGTAGGTTTGCGGCAGGGGTGTGTCATGTCTCCATGGTTGTTTAATTTGTTTATGGATGGGGTTGTTAGGGAGGTGAATGCAAGAGTTTTGGAAAGAGGGGCAAGTATGAAGTCTGTTGTGGATGAGAGAGCTTGGGAAGTGAGTCAGTTGTTGTTCGCTGATGATACAGCGCTGGTGGCTGATTCATGTGAGAAACTGCAGAAGCTGGTGACTGAGTTTGGTAAAGTGTGTGAAAGAAGAAAGTTAAGAGTAAATGTGAATAAGAGCAAGGTTATTAGGTACAGTAGGGTTGAGGGTCAAGTCAATTGGGAGGTAAGTTTGAATGGAGAAAAACTGGAGGAAGTGAAGTGTTTTAGATATCTGGGAGTGGATCTGGCAGCGGATGGAACCATGGAAGCGGAAGTGAATCATAGGGTGGGGGAGGGGGCGAAAATCCTGGGAGCCTTGAAGAATGTGTGGAAGTCGAGAACATTATCTCGGAAAGCAAAAATGGGTATGTTTGAAGGAATAGTGGTTCCAACAATGTTGTTGCGAGGCGTGGGCTATGGATAGAGTTGTGCGCAGGAGGGTGGATGTGCTGGAAATGAGATGTTTGAGGACAATGTGTGGAGTGAGGTGGTTTGATCGAGTAAGTAATGTAAGGGTAAGAGAGATGAGTGGAAATAAAAAGAGCGTGGTTGAGAGAGCAGAAGAGGGTGTTTTGAAATGGTTTGGGCACATGGAGAGAATGAGTGAGGAAAGATTGACCAAGAGGATATATGTGTCGGAGGTGGAGGGAACGAGGAGAAGTGGGAGACCAAATTGGAGGTGGAAAGATGGAGTGAAAATGATTTTGTGTGATCGGGGCCTGAACATGCAGGAGGGTGAAAGGAGGGCAAGGAATAGTGAATTGGATCGATGTGGTATACCGGGGTTGACGTGCTGTCAGTGGATTGAATCAAGGCATGTGAAGCGTCTGGGGTAAACCATGGAAAGTTGTGTGGGGCCTGGATGTGGAAAGGGAGCTGTGGTTTCGGGCATTATTGCATGATAGCTAGAGACTGAGTGTGAACGAATGGGGCCTTTGTTGTCTTTTCCTAGTGCTACCTCGCACACATGAGGGGGGAGGGGGATGGTATTCCATGTGTGGCGAGGTGGCGATGGGAATGAATAAAGGCAGACAGTGTGAATTGTGTGCATGGGTATATATGTGTGTGTCTGTGTGTGTGTGTATATGTGTACATTGAGATGTATAGGCATGTATATTTGCGTGTGTGGACGTGTATGTATATACATTGTGTATGGGGGTGGGTTGGGCCATTTCTTTCGTCTGTTTCCTTGCGCTACCTCGCAAACGCGGGAGACAGCGACAAAGCAAAATAAATAAATATATATATATATATATATATATATATATATATATATATATATATATATATATATATATATACATATATATATATATATATATATATATATATATATATATATATATATATTTTTTTTTTTTTTTTTTTTGCTTTGTCGCTGTCTCCCGCGTTTGCGAGGTAGCGCAAGGAAACAGACGAAAGAAATGGCCCAACCCACCCCCATACACATGTATATACATACGTCCACACACGCAAATATACATACCTACACAGCTTTCCATGGTTTACCCCAGACGCTTCACATGCCTTGATTCAATCCACTGACAGCACGTCAACCCCGGTATACCACATCGCTCCAATTCACTCTATTCCTTGCCCTCCTTTCACCCTCCTGCATGTTCAGGCCCCGATCACACAAAATCTTTTTCACTCCATCTTTCCACCTCCAATTTGGTCTCCCTCTTCTCCTCGTTCCCTCCACCTCCGACACACATATCCTCTTGGTCAATCTTTCCTCACTCATTCGCTCCATGTGCCCAAACCATTTCAAAACACCCTCTTCTGCTCTCTCAACCACGCTCTTTTTATTTCCACACATCTCTCTTACCCTTACGTTACTTACTCGATCAAACCACCTCACACCACACATTGTCCTCAAACATCTCATTTCCAGCACATCCATCCTCCTGCGCACAACTCTATCCATAGCCCACGCCTCGCAACCATACAACATTGTTGGAACCACTATTCCTTCAAACATACCCATTTTTGCTTTCCGAGATAATGTTCTCGACTTCCACACATTCTTCAAGGCTCCCAGAATTTTCGCCTCCTCCCCCACCCTATGATCCACTTCCGCTTCCATGGTTCCATCCGCTGCCAGATCCACTCCCAGATATCTAAAACACTTCACTTCCTCCAGTTTTTCTCCATTCAAACTCACCTCCCAATTGACTTGACCCTCAACCCTACTGTACCTAATATATATATTACATAGATAGATAGATATTGTGTGGTTGGAGAAATGAAAGTGGATTACGTGAGGTGGGTGACTGTTAGTGCGTATGCGTCTGGTAGCGGGAGGGAAGAAGAGGCGATTGTTTTGGGATGAGCCGAATGAGGGCGCTAATTTAGGTCTGATTTAACTACAAGAGTGAGCGATGTCGCAGCGGAGGGTTTAGCTTGGAGAGAGGGGGAGGGAATGGGGCACTCATTAGGGAATGAAATTGGTGAACAGCTTGTGGAGTCGAGTGATGATAAAAGAAAGGTGATTAGGATTAACTGGGTTTAAAATGAGGGACATACAAATGAGTGGACAGGGTTAATGGTGCTCGGGCATTACTGGATTATGTACTGATTGATAGGAGTGATAAAGAGAGACTTTTGGATGTAAACGTGTTGAGAGAGGCAGCTGGTGTCTAATCAGTACCTAGTAGAGGCGAGGGTGAAAGTTTAAAAATGATTTGGGAAAAGAGAACCTGATAAAAATGGGAAAATGGTGGATAAAGTCAGTGACCTTGGAGAAGAGGGTTCAGATGAAATACGCCAAGTGAAATTCGAAGAAGAATAGTAAAAGGCAAAAGCAAACGTTACTGGAGGAGTGGGTGAAGAACAGAAGGTATTTAGGGAAGCAGTGCTGGCATATGCGGCGGAAGTCTGTGGCATTGCGGAAGATGGTTAGGTTGGTAGGTGAGAAAGGGTAGTGAGTGGTGGATGAGGAAGTGAAGCTGTTGGTGGGAGAGAAAAGAGATGTATAAGTATTATCTGAAGGGAAGGAATGCGAGTGATTGGGAGAAGTACAAGAGGAAGCAGCTTGAGGCCAAGGGGATGATGCAAGAAATGAAAAGGAGGGAAATGATAAATGGGGTGAAAAAGTATAAAGAAACTTCAGGGAGAAGAAAATAATTTGGAAGGACGTAGCCAGTGTGAGGAGAACTAGAGAAGAAATGGGAACAATTAATGAAGAGAACAAATGGGAATGTGGTCAATAGGCAAAGAAGAGCTGCGGAGGATATAGACAGAGTATTATGAAGGACTATTGAATGTGTTCCAAGATAGGATGAAAGATGTGGAGTGTCTGGGACGTGGGGAATGCAAAGCTAGAGAGTCATGGCCTTTGGTACGTCGAATAAGAAGAGGTGTTGAAGGTGCTGCATACGATGAGGTTTGACAAAGCGCTTATAGTAGATGGGATTGCGATTGAATTTCTCAAGAAAAGAGGCGACAGTGTTGTTGACTGGTTAGTTAGGTTATTCAATGCATGTGTGGCTCATGGTGAGGTACCTGAGGATTGGCGAAACGCGTGAATAATGCCATTGTATAAAAGTAAGGAGGACAAAGGGGAGTGTGTGTGTGATGTTACCATGACTGTTTAATCTATTCATGGATCCGGTAGTGTGGGAGGTAATACAAGTGTCTTGGAGAGGAGAGCGGTTCTGCAGTCGGGTTGAGGTGCGGAGGGGTCTGAGCGGTGAGATGACACGGCTTAGGTGGCAAACTCGAGTGAAAAACTGCAGAAGCTGATATAAGCTTGGGAGAGGTGTGACAGAAGAAAGTGGAGAGCTTATGTAAACAAGGGGAGAAGAGAGAGACAGATTAGTTGGAGATTGGGCGTGAAAGGAGAGAACCTGGAAGAAGTGGAGTGTTTCTGAAACACAAGAGTGGACGTGACATCGGATAGGACCACGGAAATTTTTAGTTTACCATAAGATGGATGAAGGGGGGCTGAAGGGTAAATGGATGAGAGGGGGGGGGGGGGGGTGAAAGGTATAGATGCATTGAGGTGTGTGTGTGTGTGTGTGTGTGTGTGTGTGTGTGTGTGTGTGTGTGTGTGTGTATGAGGAAAGAGAGCTTATTGTGTGTGTGTGTGTGTGTGTGTGTGTGTGTGTGTGTGTGTGTGTATGTTTGATGTACAGAAGTCCCTACGGTGTTGTATGAATGCGAGGCATTGGCTAACTAGATCAACAAGTACGGAAGAGGGTGGGTGTGTGGAAAATGAAAAACTTAAGAACAATATGAGGTGTAAGGAGGGTTGAGCGAGTAAGAAATGACAGGACAAGAGAGAGGTGTGGCAGTAAGAAGACTATGGTTGAGAGAGGTGAGAAAGGGTTTCCTGGAATGGTTTGAACACATGGAGAGGATGAGTGAGGAGAGGTTGACGAAGAGGATGTACGTATTAGAAGTGGAGAGAACAAGGACAAGGTGGAGCATCGCAATGGAGATGGAGGGATAGAGTGAAAGAGAGCTTGAGGGATAAGGGCTTGAAATTGCAGGAGGACGGTGTGAGGCATGCACAGGATAGACTACTATAGACGACACGTTTACATATGCTGATTCAACATAGCTATACTCCAGTTATTCTTCCCCTCACGCGGCTCTCTCTGACCATCACCACACGTACCTACGAATCAATGCAGTCCTCTCCAGCAGAGAGAGAGAGAGAGAGAGAGAGAGAGAGAGAGAGAGAGAGAGAGAGAGAGAGAGAGAGAGGAAACAAAATGATTGGAGCCTTAAATACACAGAACAATTCTGTCCCCTCACACATACACACTCTCTCACTCTTTCCTCTGTGTATCTACATATTAATAAAGAGACTCGGGTGGGAAAGTTAAGATGAGACAGGAGGAGCGACCAGCCTGGCCGAGCCTACCACTCGCGAGGGACGTGCATACTCGCCGGCCACCATCTGAATACATTAAGTCTGGTCACGATGTTCATTACGCCGCTTATTTTCTCAGCAGAAATCCCACCCGAAGGACTTAATTTTCTCCCACCAACATCAACAGAGTCATAACCTCCAGCAGGAACCGTGAGAAATCTCTTTCTCATTTTCTTTATTCTCTTTTTTTTTTTGAGGGGGGAGGTGGGGAAAGGGAATGCACCCCCACTAATATAAAAGAACAAGGCTCTCGTCAGCCAATATATACATTTTTTTTTTTTAGTTGGCAAATACGTCGTAGGGCAGTTTTGGACTAGGGTGGTCTATTTTTGCGAGTACTGATTTCTAACTATTGTCTATATAATGTCAAAAAAGAGAAGTAAAAATGTCTCCTGTATAATTGTCGAGCAATGACAAGAGGACGCGCCGCCCCCCTGCTGTCTCCCTCTGTGTCCAGCGTCTGATACCTCACACAACCTCAAAGGAAACACTCGACCTTGCTCCTGACGAACCCCACACTCGACTCTACCACAAGGGTCCTTCATGATGGGTGTAGTAATATCCCTCCATGCTGGTTCCTCGTTAGCCAGGACGGGAAGCGGGAGAGGCGGGCTGGCAAAACGGGGAGTGTGGAGCGAGAGCTCAAACTGGAACATTACACAACATAAAACTTTCTTTTTTCATTCGTGTTTTACGTAATTTGCATACGAAGTGTGGTCAACCCTTTCTTACACGACTGTGCGATCCTTGAGCATGACCGTGTGGGTCTTGTGGATGATGAGCTGGGCCTTTGACCCCGAGCCTTATGGGTCAGGTCAAAGGCCATCATGGGTCGTCCCGTCGTTTCCAGGGGTCGTTTCCCTTCGTGCTGAAGGGTCGCACCGTCGTGCCCCAAGGATCGAACCGTTGTTCTCCAGGTGCTGAGGACAGTGAGGGGAGTCAGGGAGTGCCATAGGTCGCCTGGCTCTCTGTCTGGAGTTTGCCATGTGTGGCACACATAAGCCCTAGCGCCAACTGTAATCAAGTAATCAAGTAGCCTTGGCGCCAACTGTAATTAAGTAATCAAGTAGCCCTGGCGCCAACTGTAATTAAGTAATCTAGTAGCCCTGGCGCCAACTGTAATTAAGTAATCAAGTAGCCCAGGCGCCAACTGTAATTAAGTAATCAAGTAGCCCAGGCGCCAACTGTAATTAAGTAATCAAGTAGCCCTGGCGCCAACTGTAATCAAGTAATCTAGTAGCCCAGGCGCCAACTGTAATTAAGTAATCAAGTAGCCCAGGCGCCAACTGTAATAAAGTAATCAAGTAGCCCAGGCGCCAACTGTAATTGAGTAATCAAGTAGCCCTGGCGCCAACTGTAATTGAGTAATCAAGTAGCTCTGGCGCCAACTGCAATTAAGTAATCAAGTAGCCCTGGCGCCAACTGTAATTAAATAATCAAGTAGCCCAGGCGCCAACTGTAATTAAGTAATCAAGTAGCCCTGGCGCTAACTGTAATTAAGTAATCAAGTAGCTCTGGCGCCAACTGTAATTAAGCAAGTAGCCCAGGCGCCAACTGTAATCAAGTAATCAAGTAGCCCTGGCTCCAACTGTAATTAAGTAATCAAGTAGCACAGGCGCCAACTGTAATTAAGTAATCAAATAGCCTTGGCACTAATTGTAATTAAGTAATTAATTAGCCCAGGCGCCAACTGTAATCAAGTAACCTTGGCGCTAACTGTAATTAAGTAATCAAGTAGACCAGGCGCCAACTGCAATTAAGTAATCAAGTAGCCCTGGCGCTAACTGTAATTAAGTAATCAAATAGCCCTGGCGCTAACTGTAATTACGTAATCAAGTAGCTCTGGCGCCAACTGTAATTAAGTAATCAATTAGCCCAGGCGCCAACTGTGATCAAGTAATCAAGTAGCCCTGGCGCTAACTGTAATTGAGTAATCAAGTAGCCCAGGCGCTAACTGTAATTAAGTAATCAAGTAGCCCTGGCGCCAACTGTAATTAAGTAATCAAGTAGCCCTGGCGCTAACTGTAATTAAGTAGTTAAGTAGCCCTGGCACTAATTGTAATCAAGTAATCAGTTAGCCCAGGCGCTAATTGTAATTAAATAATCAAGTGGCCCTGGAGCTAATTGTACTTAACCCTGGCATTAACAATGCACAATTTTCAAGGTCCTAATATAATCCAGTTGTACAAGCTTTCCGCAAGCTTACATCCTTAGATAACATCGACCCTTGAGCACGATGGAACGATCCTTAAGCACGACGGTACGACCCTTGACCACGACCCTTGTGCAGGACGCTACGACCCTCGAGCATGACGGTACGACCCTCGAGCACGACGGTACGACCCTCGAGCACGACCCTTGAGCACGACGGTATGACCCTTTAAGCACGACGGTACGAACCTCGAGCACTACGGTATGACCCTCGAGCACGACCTTTGAGCACGACGGTACGACCCTCGAGCACGACGGTACAACCTATGACCACGACGGTACGATCCTTGAACACGAAGGTGCGACCCTTGGAGACAACGGTACGACTCTTGAGCACGACGACAAATTGATGGACGTAAAGCCCAGCTAATCAGCCAACCAGCCAATTAACCAATCAACCAGTTACCGGATGTCACTGTAGGCCTTAATTAACCCTGGTAAATTGATAGACGTAAAGCCCAGCTAACCAACCAACCAGCCAATTGACCAATCAGGCAATTCGCGATTAGGATTAATGGCATCTAAACCCCCTCTCTCTTTCCAACGCGAACACGTCTCTCACAGAGAGTAGGTATGACGACTGACTCCCCCCGCTCCCAAGTCCGTGGGGAAACAAGTCTATGGTGGACATTACTGGTCACCTTGAATAATAATAAAAATGGAAAGCGAGCAAGCAATGGCATTCCCCCCCCCCCCCCAAGACCTTCACATACCAAGTCGTGTGGGTGATGGCACACTCCTACCACAATATTGGCCCCTTCGGCGTCCCTCCTCTTCTTCTACAACATTCACCGGTGGCAACTCAGCCCTCCGGTTCTCACCAGCAAACATTACAATACTCACCAATGGCGACTTTTACTTAAACCTTTGCAGAAATACGATAGAGTACAAGAGTCGCAACTCCATCCACCTCCTCTCTGGGGTACGATATGACTCCCTAATTTGATCAGAAACCATTGTGTTCATACACAATTGTTAACCTGGACTATGAACAGAGAGGTTCAAATGATATATGATCACTTGAAGCTGTCATGTTCCTCCTCTGTCATACTACCAGTCATCAACATGAAGTAACATTCTTTCGTTTGAAACACTGCAGACTGCTACAGATGTTCAGTACATCTGGTGATAACTGCTACAGATGTTCAGTACATCTGGTGATAACTGCTACAGATGTTCAGTACATCTGGTGATAACTACTACAGATGTTCAGTACATCTGGTGATAACTGCTACAGATGTTGAGTAGGTTCAGTCTTCTTATAACTACAACAAATGTTCAGTACGTTCAGTCTTCTTATGATAACTACTACAGATGTTCAGTACGTTCAGTCTTCTTATGATAACTACTACAGATCTTTAGTACGTTCAGTTTTCTTATGATAACTACTACAGATGTTCAGTACGTTCAGTCTTCTTATGATTACTGCTACAGATGTTCAGTACGTTCAGTTTTCTTATGATAACTGCTACAGATGTTCAGTACGTTCAGTCTTCTTATGATAACTGCTACAGATGTTCAGTACGTTCAGTCTTCTTATGATAACTGCTACAGATGTTCAGTACGTTCAGTCTTCTTATGATAACTACTACAGATGTTCAGTATGTTCAGTCTTCTTATGATAACTGCTACAGATGTTCAGTACGATCAGTCTTCTTATGATAACTACTACAGATGTTTAGTATGTTTAGTTTTCTTTGTGAAAACTGCTACAGATGTTATATTCATTCATCTTGTGAGAGCTGCAACAGGTATTATGTTCGGTGTTTTTGTGATAACTGGTACAGGTGTTACGTTCAGTCTTCGACAATAACTGCAGATGTTACTTTCAGTCTTCTCGAGAAATCCCCTGCAAACTTTCAGTACGTTCAGTCTTCTTAAGAAAACTGCTAAACTGCAAACTGCCACAGATGATCAGCAAGTCTGGTCCACCCTCTGCCAACTGCCACAGATGTTCACTCAAGTCTGGTCTACTCTCTGTTCAGTCTCACGCAGCACATCCCTCCGCACGATTCACTCAACACATCATCCTATATATATATATATATATATATATATATATATATATATATATATATATATATATATATAAATATGCTGGTGGACATGTGAGGACGTTCTTGTTTTTCTTTGGTCTGAAGGAACAAGACCCAGCCTCAAAGGTCGAAAATCCTACCAGAGGAAAAAACAAGAACTGGGAGGTCGAATTGGAGATAGCAGGATGGAGGGAATTTCTATTTTTTGAGTGATTGGGGTCTGAACATGCAGGAGGGTGAGAGGCGTGCACGGGACTGAAAGACATGGAACGACGTATTTCAGTGGACTTAACCAAGGCTTCAGCTTAAGGGGTAAAACTGCCCAAAACACAAAAAGTATATAATCTACTCAGATTGGACGAGGTAGTTAATGTGGCAACGTGATTAAGTACAAGCAAAAAGTTTCTTTTTTCGTCTAAGATGAAATATGATAACACCTGGACGTAGAACAGATACTGACGACTCTCTTTACTGTGACAATATCATGTCGGATACAGGAGGCAAACCTTGTGTAGAAAGTGTATGCAAAAATATAGATACAACTTATTTACCTTTTGTCGGTGAGGCGTCAGGCCAGCACACACAGACCTGCAAGAGACAACACGACATGAGTCATATCTGAACAGGAGAGAGTCAACATACAGTGAACATACCACTCAAATCCTTTAAACCATTTCCTGTTACTTATTAAACATCTGTTCAACAGGGAAGTCAAGATACAATGAATATTACTTAAAACCTCTTGATAATTTCCCGTTACTTATAAAACACCGGTTGAAAGTCAGCCTAACGATGAACATATTACTTAAACCCTCAGAACCAGTTTCCTATGACTTATCAAACATCTGCTGAACAGGCAGGTCCAGATACGATGAACATGTTACTTAAACCCTCTCACTGATATCCTGTCACATACTAAACACCTATTGGTCAGTCTGCTTTCCTGCTCAACCACACACACACACACACACCCGTTCGACCCCAACACACAGAGGGACCTCCTGCCCCTGTGTCAGGGAGAGCCACACAGGGACCTCCTGCTGCTCCTGGCTGTTCTCGCGAAAATACATCGTCAGATACAACAGCGCCGGACGTTCGCTCCACAAACAATGTATCTGAAAATTACTAAAGCAAGAGAATGGAGGGGGAAAAAAACTGGCTGGAAATAATACGCATTCAGGAGCTAACGAGTTTGTCCCTGGGAAAAATATGGCCTTAATAAGATTAGATTTTCAAATTCAGATATTCCATGTTACTATATATATATATATATATATATATATATATATATATATATATATATATATATATATATATATATATATATATATATATACATATATATATATATATATACAGAGGTATAAGTTTGTTGAGTATTCCTGGTAAATTATATGGGAGGGTATTGATTGAGAGGGTGAAGGCATGTACAGAGCATCAGATTGGGGAAGAGCAGTGTGGTTTCAGAAGTGGTAGAGGATGTGTGGATCAGGTGTTTGCTTTGAAGAATGTATGTGAGAAATACTTAGAAAAGCAAATGGAATTGTATGTAGCATTTATGGATCTGGAGAAGGCATATGATAGAGTTGATAGAGATGCTCTGTGGAAGGTATTAAGAATATATGGTGTGGGAGGCAAGTTGTTAGAAGCAGTGAAAGGTTTTTATCGAGGATGTAAGGCATGTGTACGTGTAGGAAGAGAGGAAAGTGATTGGTTCTCAGTGAATGCAGGTTTGCGGCAGGGGTGTGTGATGTCTCCATGGTTGTTTAATTTGTTTATGGATGGGGTTGTTAGGGAGGTAAATGCAAGAGTCTTGGAAAGAGGGGCAAGTATGAAGTCTGTTGGGGATGAGAGAGCTTGGGAAGTGAGTCAGTTGTTGTTCGCTGATGATACAGCGCTGGTGGCGGATTCATGTGAGAAACTGCAGAAGCTGGTGACGGAGTTTGGTAAAGTGTGTGGAAGAAGAAAGTTAAGAGTAAATGTGAATAAGAGCAAGGTTATTAGGTACAGTAGGGTTGAGGGTCAAGTCAATTGGGAGGTGAGTTTGAATGGAGAAAAACTGGAGGAAGTGAAGTGTTTTAGATATCTGGGAGTGGATCTGTCAGCGGATGGAACCATGGAAGCGGAAGTGGATCATAGGGTGGGGGAGGGGGCGAAAATTTTGGGAGCCTTGAAAAATGTGTGGAAGTCGAGAACATTATCCCGGAAAGCAAAAATGGGTATGTTTGAAGGAATAGTGGTTCCAACAATGTTGTATGGTTGCGAGGCGTGGGCTATGGATAGAGTTGTTCGCAGGAGGATGGATGTGCTGGAAATGAGATGTTTGAGGACAATGTGTGGTGTGAGGTGGTTTGATCGAGTAAGTAACGTAAGGGTAAGAGAGATGTGTGGAAATAAAAAGAGCGTGGTTGAGAGAGCAGAAGAGGGTGTTTTGAAATGGTTTGGGCAATAGAGAATGAGTGAGGAAAGATTGACCAAGAGGATATATGTGTCGGAGGTGGAGGGAACGAGGAGAAGAGGGAGACCAAATTGGAGGTGGAAAGATGGAGTGAAAAGGATTTTGTGTGATCGGGGCCTGAACATGCAGGAGGGTGAAAGGAGGGCAAGGAATAGAGTGAATTGGAGCGATGTGGTATACAGGGGTTGACGTGCTGTCAGTGGATTGAATCAAGGCATGTGAAGCGTCCGGGGTAAACCATGGAAAGCTGTGTAGGTATGTATATTTGCGTGTGTGGACGTGTGTATGTACATGTGTATGGGGGGGTTGGGCCATTTCTTTCGTCTGTTTCCTTGCGCTACCTCGCAAACGCGGGAGACAGCGACGAGGTATAAAAAAAAAAAAAAAAAAAAATATATATATATATATATATATATATATATATATATATATATATATATATATATATATATATATATATATACTTATTTTACTTTGTCGCTGTCTCCCGCGTTAGCGAGGTAGCGCAAGGAAACAGACGAAAGAATGGCCCAACCCACCCACATACACATGTATATACACACACGTCCACACACGCAAACATACATACCTAAACATCTCAATGTACACATATGAATACAAACACAGACATATACATATATACACATGTACATAATTCATACTGTCTGCCTTTATTCATTCCCATCGCCACCTCGCCACACATGGATTAACATCCCCCTCCCCCTTCATGTGTGCGAGGTAGCGCTAAGAAAAGACAACAAAGGCCCCATTCGTTCACACTCAGTCTCTAGCCCGAAACCACAGCTCCCTTTCCACATCCAGGCCCCACACAACTTTCCATGGTTTACCCCAGACGCTTCACATGCCCTGATTCAATCCATTGACAGCACGTCACCCCGGTATACCACATCGATCCAATTCACTCTATTCCTTGCCCGCCTTTCACCCTCCTGCATGTTCAGGCCCCGATCACACAAAATCTTTTTCACTCCATCTTTCCACCTCCAATTTGGTCTCCCACTTCTCCTCGTTCCCTCCACCTCCGACACATATATCCTCTTGGTCAACCTTTCCTCACTCATTCTCTCCATGTGCCCAAACCATTTCAAAACACCCTCTTCTGCTCTCTCAACCACGCTCTTTTTATTTCCACACATCTCTCTCACCATTACATTACTTACTCGATCAAACCACCTCACACCACACATTGTCCTCAAACATCTCATGTCCAGCGCATCCACCCTACTGCGCACAACTCTATCCAGAACCCACGCCTCGCAACCATACAACATTGTTGGAACCACTATTCCTTCAAACATACCCAATTTTGCTTTCCGAGATAATGTTCTCGACTTCCAAACATTCTTCAAGGCTCCCAGAATTTTCGCCCCCTCCCCCACTTTATGATTCACTTCCGCTTCCATGGTTCCATCCGCTGCCAGATCCACTCCCAGATATCTAAAACACTTTACTTCCTCCAGTTTTTCTCCATTCAAACTTACCTCCCAATTGATTTGACCCTCAACCCTACTGTGCCTAATAACCTTGCTCTTATTCACATTTACTCTTAACTTTCTTCTTTCACACACTTTACCAAACTCAGTCACCAGCTTCTGCAGTTTCTCACATGAATCAGCCACCAGCGCTGTATCATCAGCGAACAACAACTGACTCACTTCCCAAGCTCTCTCATCCACAACAGACTTCATACTTGCCCCTCTTTCCAAAACTCTTGCATTCACCTCCCTAACAACTCCATCCATAAACAAATTAAACAACCATGGAGACATGACACACCCCTGCCGCAAACCTACATTCACTGAGAACCAATCACTTTCCTCTCTTCCTACACGTACACATGCCTTACATCCTCGATAAAAACTTTTCACTGCTTCCAACAACTTGCCTCCCACACCATATATTCTTAATACCTTCCACAGAGCATCTCTATCAACTCTATCATATGCCTTCTCCAGATCCATAAATGCTACACACAAATCCATTTGCTTTTCTAAGTATTTTTCACATACATTCTTCAAAGCAAACACCTGATCCACACATCCTCTACCACTTCTGAAACCACACTGCTCTTCCCCAATCTGATGCTCTGTACATGCCTTCATCCTCTCAATCAATACCCTCCCATATAATTTAC
The DNA here is from genome assembly GCF_036320965.1 of Panulirus ornatus. Taxonomy (NCBI): domain Eukaryota; kingdom Metazoa; phylum Arthropoda; class Malacostraca; order Decapoda; family Palinuridae; genus Panulirus; species Panulirus ornatus. Next base: position 801,286 of record NC_092279.1, read on the forward strand.
CAGGAATACTCAACAAACTTATACCTCTGTAATTTGAGAACTCACTCTTATCCCCTTTGCCTTTGTACAATGGCACTATGCACGCATTCCGCCAATCCTCAGGCACCTCACCATGAGTCATACGTACATTAAATAACCTTACCAACCAGTCAACAATACAGTCACCCCCTTTTTTAATAGATTCCACTGCAATACCATCCAAACCTGCTGCCTTGCCGGCTTTCATCTTCCGCAAAGCTTTTACTACCTCTTCTCTGTTTACCAAATCATTTTCCCTAACGCTCTCACTTTGCACACCACCTCGACCAAAACACCCTATATCTGCCACTCTATCATCAAACACATTCAACAAACCTTCAAAATACTCACTCCATCTCCTTCTCACATCACCACTACTTGTTATCACCTCCCCATTAGCGCCCTTCACTGAAGTTCCCATTTGCTCCCTTGTCTTACGCACTTTACCTCCTTCCAGAACATCTTTTTATTCTCCCTAAAATATAATGATACTCTCTCACCCCAACTCTCATCTGCCCTCTTTTTCACCTCTTGCACCTTTCTCGACCTCCTGTCTCTTTCTTTTATACATCTCCCACTCAATTGCATTTTTCCCTGCAAAAATCGTCCAAATGCCTCTCTCTCTTTCACTAATAATCTTACTTCTTCATCCCACCACTCACTACCCTTCCTAATCAACCCACCTCCCACGCTTCTCATGCCACAAGCATCTTTTGCGCAATCCATCACTGATTCCCTAAATACATCCCATTCCTCCCCCACTCCCCTTACTTCCATTGGTCTCACCTTTTTCCATTCTGTACTCATTCTCTCCATGTACTTCCTCACACAAGTCTCCTTCCCAAGCTCACTTACTCTCACCACCCTCTTCACCCCAACATTCACTCCTCTTTTCTGAAAACCCATACAAATCTTCACCTTAGCCTCCACAAGATAATAATCAGACATCCCTCCAGTTGCACCTCTCAGCACATTAACATCCAAAAGTCTCTCTTTCGCGTGCCTGTCAATTAACACGTAATCCAATAACGCTCTCTGGCCATCTCTCCTACTTACATACGTATACTTATGTATATCTCGCTTTTTAAACCAGGTATTCCCAATCACCAGTCCTTTTTCAGCACATGAATCTACAAGCTCTTCACCATTTCCATTTACAACACTGAACACCCCATGTATACCAATTATTCCCTCAACTGCCACATTACTCACCTTTGCATTCACATCACCCATCACTATAACCCGGTCTTGTGCATCAAAACCACTAACACACTCATTCAGCTGCTCCCAAAACACTTGCCCCTCATGATCTTTCTTCTCATGCCCAGGTGCATATGCACCAATAATCACCCATCTCTCTCCATCAACTTTCAGTTTTACCCATATTAATCGAGAATTAACTTTCTTACATTCTATCACCTACTCCCACAACTCTTGTTTCAAGAGTACTGCTACTCCTTCCCTTGCTCTTGTCCTCTCCCTAACCCCTGACTTTACTCCCAAGACATTCCCAAACCACTCTTCCCCTTTACCCTTGAGCTTCGTTTCACTCAGAGCCAAAATATATATATATATATATATATATATATATATATATATATATATATATATATATATATATATATATATATATTGGTTTAGGCGGATTACACAGGACAGCTAGAGAATGGATGAGCTAATGTGGACTTTCATCGTCTCTTCCTGGCGCTACCTTGCGAACGAGGGAAACAGCGATCAAGTATTAGAGAAAAGTATTTGATATATATATATATATATATATATATATATATATATATATATATATATATATATATATATATATATATATATATCCTGCACTCCTCCAACAGATAGACACACACATCATTACCCTTTACGACGTGCGGTCTCGCCCTGTGGACGTGGCTGGCTTCCTGGGTTCTCAGGGAGCGCCATAAAGAGAAAATGGACTCCTGGGGCAATAAAAGTATCCTTAACAAAGAATTAAACCAGTTTTATCCCTTTATTGATCATCCATTTCCACCATCTACCCCGAAGCCTCAGACACATAAACGTAGCCCTCGAGAAATACCAATGTTCCTGCTAATTCCAATAAAAAAATCTTCCCAGAAAATATAAACTAACGGCGTTGTGTGTATATAGAGGACCTTGTAAAGAGTGTAATGTGTCCTATATGGGATCATTCTGCATGATCGGAACAGTACAGACATCGTGTGAGGGCAGGGCAACCATGCGAGTGCTATGTCCATAGTCGTCAGACATAGTCACCAGCTGTGCAGACTGCGAATTACATGAATTACATTGACGGACTGTACTGACTAGATAACACTGTCTTGGGCAACATTTTCTAACACAGTTTAACTTGCCCTTGACCGTCGTGACGACCTGTTATGACAGGGGAGGTGTGGGACGCACCCTCTGCCACACACAAGTCAGGAACGTGTGTCATGAACTTTGGATCTCGTTTCTGTTCTCTCCTCTGAAGACGTGAAATTGAACCAAAATATTTGTCGTATACCGTGTTCCATTCCCTCTCTCAGAGTTATATATATATATATATATATATATATATATATATATATATATATATATATATATATATATATATAAGGGTAACAATTCCTGGGGATGGGGGAGAAAGAATGCTTCCCACGTATTCCCTATGTGTCGTAGGCGGCGACTGAAAGGGGAGGAAGCAGGGGGGGGGCTGGAAATCCTCCCCCCTCTCGGTTTTTTTTTTTTTTTTTTTTTCAAGGGAGGGAGCGGAGAGGGGGGGGCCAGGTGAGGATATTCCCTCAAAGGCCCAGTCCCCTGTTCTTAACGCTACCTCGCTAACGCAGGAAAGGAAAGGAAAGATAAGAAAAAGATATATATATTATTTGTTATACTTGATTGCCGTTTCCCACGTCAGCGAGGTAGCGCCAGGAAACAGATGAAGAACGACCCATCCACTCCTATACATATATCAAAACAAACGCCCATACACGTACATAAACATACATATACACGCATATATACATACACAGACCTGTACATATATACAGATATACATATTCATACTTGCTGCCTTCATCCATTTCAGCGCCACCCCGCCACACAGGAAGCAGCATTACCACCCCTCGAGTGTGTGTGTGTGTGTGTGTGTGTGTGTGTCAGATTTCTAGCTATTTCGACTTATTATATCTGATTTCACCATTTTCTGCGTGGGACGAGATTTATCGTCGAAATAGCAATATTTAACCTTGTCACGACTCTCAGCATTACGGCGAAAACTCGCACGTGAGGCGAACAACTACCTCACATTGCTGCTCCTCTGTTGCTAAACCAGAATCATTTCTGGGGCATTCTTTTTCTTTTTTTTTTTTTTCAATTTCGCGTCGAAAATGCCTAAGTCAACTCCGAAACGTCGGAAAGTTCATTGTCTTGCCGAAATTAGTCGAGAATACGTCATTACGGACTGATGAAGGGTATATATATATATATATATATATATATATATATATATATATATATATATATATATATATATATATATATATATATATACATATATATATATATATATATATATATATATATATATATATATATATATATATATATATATATATATATATATATGTAAGGGGGAGTCTTGACGTTACCCAGTAACTCTTTCCAGAGGCTCCCACAACCCAAGATTCTTCTCTGCAGGTTACTATTCAGAACTCGCCGTGTAACCTCGGGCAGGCTGAGTCCGGTAATGTATAGATAGATAGACAGATATAGAGAGATAGATAAGTAGGTAGGTAGATAGAAAGAGAGATATACACATAGACTAAGACGTACACAATCTCCAAAAGTTACTTGTCCCTCATGACCGACTGTCTCCAAACCCAGCAGGTGCCTGAACGGCAGAAGAACTTTGCACGGGGAGCAACTCGCATCTCTGCAATACGTTAAATGCTCTCTGTTCTACCTTGAGATGAAGCCACTGTGGAGGGTGGAGCGGTCTCTAGCATTAACTCAGACACGATTTAGCAGCAGAAGTGCAATAAAAAACTGCTCTCCAGCAATATAGAAGCCGAATCCATTCACACAGGTATTTCCGACTCGGCCAAGCACGCCTTAACAACAGGGGACCCATTCTGAAGGCTTTGCGCGCATGCGCTCACTGAAAGTCACGTGAATATTATCAGTCAATGCCATGTGCACATTCGACGTGAACATCACCACCATCATACACTGCCACGTTCACATTGTACCCCCATATTTACCAAATCTTGACGCCCTTTGGATCAGCTACCAGCATCAATTTTTTTTCTTTTGTATATTTATTTTACGCTAATGCGCCTCATTTGCATACAGCGTGCGCTGTTTATGTGCCGGATTGTGCCAGATGAACAATAGCCATGGCCCTCGCTTGCTAGCGACATAATCATCATATATAAATAGAATGATAAAGCTCGACTGATCATCTGCGATTACTGTTGTCAAGCACTTAGTTAAATGTTAATCTTAACATCTAATATACGGACCTCCATATTGAATGTTGATATCTCATATGGACCTCCGTATGAAATGTTAATGTTAACATTTGATACGGACCTCTGTATCATATGTTATCTAATATGGATGTTCGTATCCAAAACTGATGTTAACATTTAATATGGACTTCTGTGCTGAATGTTAATGTTGATATCTAATATGGACCTTCGTACTAAATGTTAATGTTAACATTCCGTACGTGCCTCCGTGGTGTATCGGTTATTAACATAGCTTGACCGTGACGCATTCACGGGCCGCCCAGGGTCGAGTGTATAGGTTCGAATCCTGGTTATTGTAGTTGGTGTCCACAGTCAACCCAGCTGTTCATCCTCCTCTGTGGGTTGATCTATAAAATGGGTACCTGGCGCTATATTCTGAATGGGTTTATGATGACAAGTCGTGTTACTTAAGGAGCTGCGCTCATACCGTAAAGGATCAAAGTATGTGAGGTGTCAGGTTGTCTTAACTCGTGCACACATTATGTTGAACATCTGAGATAAGGTTGAGATGCGCCATGAAATCGCGCGCAGGAACTTCCGACGTGCTAAAGGATCAGATTAACAAGGTGAAATAGTTTGAAATACAGGTAGATATAGGGATGAAAAGTCAAAAAGTCAAAAGAAATAAAAAAATAAAAAATAAAGAAGGGATTTTGTTTTCAGGAGGACGTCATGACCTGAGATGGGTGAAGGGGAGGAACAGCTGGGTAGACAGGAGGAAGAAGACGCTAGTGGAAGGTGTGGGAAATGGAGAGGACGAGGCAGGGTGTGAGCGATTTATATATATATATATATATATATATATATATATATATATATATATATATATATATACATGCACTACCCTAAGCTAGGTACATAGTTTATCGACTAAACCCAATAAGAGGATGTACAGCTGGGATGAATATGGATATTATATATAACCTTCGACTCTTCCTTACCTACAAGTAACTTCAAACATCTAATCAGAACAACAGATATCCAAAGGCGATATATAAGTGAAAAGGTGGCCGATTAGCGAAGCCGGCCATTAGACGTGGATTAGGTAGAGGATTGCTCCAGTCAGTCTTCAATGGCAAACTTAATTCACAGTAACTCCACGCCGGGTCTGGGGGAGAGAGAGAGAGAGAGAGAGAGAGAGAGAGAGAGAGAGAGAGAGAGAGAGAGAGAGAGAGAGAGAGAGAGATATGATCAGTTATCTGGAGGTAGAAGCGGGTTGTGGATTAGCTGGTTTATGGTCATATTTCAGAGAGACGTCATGGGATAGCTGGAGATGAAATCTGAAATTCAAGTTCCGAATAAGATTCACTCGAAATATCGTTCAGTTGATTAGAAATATATGGACTTGATTTAATCAATGGTTAATGATAATAGTAAATGGGTAGTCTTTATCTAAGGGAAGAATGATAAGGAAGAATTCTACTCATCCTTCGAAAGCACATGTTTATGCTAGACGTATGGACTGGATAGTCCCCCTTCATATCGTCAATCAATATGCATTTCCCAGCTATCTCCGGCCCTTGCTCGTCCATCTCGTCTTTATCTAAATACACAAACATGACTCAGTTGAACCCGAGACCGTTCGAACCTATTCTAACTAACTGTGGTTCTCAATCCTTCTCCTATCTGCGAAAGCCTTCGAAACTCTCCTCATTTAAAATTCCATTCCCCCGTCTTTCAGATCACCAATACGGCTTTCACGGTACAAGATCTCTTTGTATTACCCTCGTGTGGTCCATATCTCTTGGTAAACTCTGATGTATTCTATTTTTACACGCACTCTTCAGCATCTGTAAAACATCTGACATGTAAAGACAAAAATCTCTTCTTACTAAACTTCTTCCCTCTAGCTCTCCCACTCGTCTCTGTTCTCATATGCTTCCTTCAAGCAGCTCCACCTCGGTGGCCATTGACGAATCGCCTTCTCTCTCTTTTATCCCGTCAACACTGGTGTTCCTCAGGCTCCTCTCCTATCCCCTACATTGTTTGATCTCTCCATAAACGATCAACTTTCTTTAACCCCATGACCCTATTCACTCAAACATCCTTCAACTCATTCATCATTCCCTTCTCTGATCCAGATACTCACTGTGCCCTGCAGTGAACATAATTGATTTGTGCCGGTGCTCCCGGCAAATTCATTGTGCACCCCACACTCATCCTGTGAGCGGTAGCGCAACAAGATTACAGAGGTCACAAAGGGTCATAAGTGAACATACATCCTAGGTTCCAATTCGTGCATCATCCTCCAGTTTGGAGGAGCAGTTAACAAAGTTGAACTCAACAATACACAGATGTAATATCTACTTTAAAAGCATTTAAAAATCTCACACGCTTCCTTCTTGCTACATCTCCAAACGCCTCAATTCAGTCCTGTAATAACATAAACATCCTGGGCATTACCAGACTCTACTCTGTGTATTGGAAACCCAGCGTAACGAAGATTACAGTCTGCTTCCTAAATCTGGAGAGTGTCTTATAGATGCCACCATTGTCTGCCTCCTCTGAACAGCTGTTCCCTATCTACAGGCGCCTCCCTCCTCCCATTAAGGAGTGCTGTTCACACACGTTTCGAGGGGTGAATCTTCTTCCTCGTCTCTCGTGGCCCCAGAGTGGAATCAAAAGGCTTCTCGCCTTCTTAACTCCCTTGCTGCCACCGCTCTGCCTGCATCTCTACCCATCCTTCCGCAGTGGCATTGCCTCTGTCTGTTTGACTCTCTCTCTCTCTCTCTCTCTCTCTCTCTCTCTCTCTCTCTCTCTCTCTCTCTCTCTCTCTCTCTCTCTCTCTCTCTCTCTCCATCCATCCATCCATCCATTATCTCTCTCTCTGATAAATACAAAATGAAGAAGCTGCTATGAGACAGAGTGGTTGGACTGCATGTATCCGGACTGCCAGAAGACTTATAAATAAGCTGAATTGTGGACCAGAATAATGGGGAGACTCCTTCAGTGAATTAGAAAACGACCTTAATATGGAAGGGAACAAAGGACGCGTTTCAGGGGAGACCTCTCGAAATGGGATGTGTTCACCATTGGCATGCAGTGGGGCTCGATCTTGAGAGAATCATTCAATATGCATAAATTGCTCGCCAGAAACTTACAACTGAGTACGTTTGCAGATGATGCCGAAGCCGTGCACCAGGGAAGTAAAGTGCGAGGAGGATCTGTATTAGCTTACAAGGGGATATAAGCAAGCGAGGAGGATCTGCACCAGCTTACAATTGGATATAAGGAAGCGAAGAGGATCTGCACCAGCTTACAAGGGGATATAAGCAAGCGAGGAGGATCTGCATCAGCTTACAATGGGATATAAGGAAGCGAAGAGGATCTGCACCAGCTTACAAGGGGATATAAGCAAGCGAGGAGGATCTGCATCAGCTTACAAGGGGATATAAGCAAGCGAGGAGGATCTGCACCAGCTTACAATGTGATATAAGCAAGCGAAGAGGATCTGCACCAGCTTACAAGGGGATATAAGCAAGCGAGGAGGATCTGCACCAGCTTACAATGTGATATAAGCAAGCGAAGAGGATCTGCACCAGCTTACAATGGGATATAAGCAAGCGAAGAGGATCTGCACCAGCTTACAATGGGATATAAGCAAGCGAGGAGGATCTGCAACAGCTTACAATGCGATATAAGCGATCTCCAACACTCCAGCCAATTCTTCCCTTGCCCTCCAAACATCCTCGCACCTGGCGACCTCCAACACTCCAGCCAACACTTCCCCTCCAACCCTCCTCGTACCTGGCGACCTCCAACACTCCCGCCAACAGTTAAATCTCAGAGCAAACTTTTCAAACAGCAAGCTTCTGAGGATGGAGAAGTTGAATGGCCCAGAGTAAATTATATTTCAATATATGATATACAATGGAGGGTATAGGAATATGTCACAATGCTATATATCATGCGAGATATAGGAGTGTCATAATGCTATATGATATCATGGAGGAAACAGGAGTATGTCACAGTGATATATGCTATATCACAGGATATATAAGAGTAGAGGAGTATGTTATAGTGCAATATATCCTGAAAGATATAGCCCAGTGTAAGATGTCACAGTGCTATATATCCGAGAGATTTAGGAGTATGTCACAATACTACATGGTATACTATGGGAGATGTGGGAGTATGCTTTAGTGCTATATGATATATCATGGGATATACAGGAGTATGTCGTACTGCTATATATCATAGGAGATATAAGAATATGTCATAGTGCTATATGATATATCATGAGAGATACAGGACTATATCACAGTGTTATGTATCATGGGAGATACAGGAGTATATCATACAACGTAGTATATATATCATGGGAGATATACGAGTATGTCATACAACGTAGTATATCACATATCATGGGAGATACAGGAGTATACCCCACACATGGTAGTATACCATATATCAATATGTCAAGGTCGTTTACACACCGGGTTTTTGGCGACACGCAATGTGACTCACACAGACAGACTCCACCAGGCTATTTTCCCTGCTACTTAATACTGACGCCTTCTTCCACTGTATCCTGTCCTTAATATCATGTTTCTCTTGGTCACCTTTCAAGCTAATGCAATTCCTCTTCAACCTCAACTGCCGTCATGACCTCGGCATCATTTGCAAACACATTCTGGTGCGAGACCATCATTTCTGGCGAGATATTGACACTGGATGTAGAAGAACAGCGGTCGCAGGGCTGAGCCCAGTGGCACGCCACAGAGTTACTATCCATCCTATTTTTGAGATGGCTCCACTGGCACGTATCCATTACTCCCAGCCACTAATGTGATGTCCTGTCCATTTAAGTTAGTCTTCCCTCGTACTCGCAGAAAAATAGAAAACCAGAGTCTTCGATATCCTCTCAAGTAATGAAGTGTTTAGACGCCCCAGAACCCTCACAACCATACACCCTTCCAGTCCTGAAGCTAATCACCAGAATCCACACTATAGTCCTTACCAGGTCTGAAAATAGCCCCCAGAACCCTCACTACAGACCTTACCAGGCCTGAAGCTAGCCCCACTAAAGACCCTCCCCCCCGCCCAAATAGCCTAGACACCAAACTTACTCTAGATCTAATGGCTAAATAACTCTTGAAATTTCGCCATACGAACATAATCACCATTTCTCTCGCGGTCGCTCACTCTGCCAGCGAAGAACCTCACCGGCGCACGACTTTTAGCTCCCGACTGTAAACAAAGAAGGTGTCGTTGTCCCAGACTCCCTCGGGTGTCCCGCAACGCAGGAAAGAATCCACACCAATTGCTGTCACAAAATTATTGATTCCAATCCTGGCAATCTATGAATATGGTAAGTGGATGCTGATACAAGTACACGCCGGCCGTTTCCGCCCAGCCAGCCTCCCCAGGAGCCTGTGTGGGAGTAAGTATGTTACGGGGGGAGGGGGGGGGGGCATTTCCTTGGGGGCGAATTTGCATTCTGTACCTGGGGGAAGACGAGCCATATCGCCATGGTCCCCTGTCTGCTGCCTCACATCATTTCTAAAAACACATCTGATCTCCCGACGGCCTTTTGACACAAGCGTTGTAATCAATTACACCTCCGTATAGCACAGATGGGTAATTACCACTATTAATTACAGATAGGTATAATTACACACACAATCTATGGCTCTTGGTGGATAACTGAAGGTGGAGATAGTCACACATTAGATCAGGGTGATGTTATCTTCCGAGCGTGTCTTGTTCGTTGTGTGTATGTGTGTGTGTGTATGTGTGTGTGTGTGTGTGTGTGTGTGTATGTGTGTGTGTGTGTGTGTGTGTGTGTGTGTGTGTGTGTGTGTGTGTATGTGTGTATGTGTGTGTGTGTGTGTGTGTGTGTGTGTGTGTGTATGTGTGTGTGGGATCGGCACAACCAGAGGACAACCTGAGGAACCAGAGATAAGACAGACCGAGACAAAAGGTAAACAAACAGTGAGCTCGGAGTGGAGCTGGATACAGCGAGCCTTCCGGGTTGGCTTGCTTAATGACCGTCTTCATATGACGACCTCCAGACGAGGTCATTAACCGGGGATATAACTTATCATTAATCATGGATAATAACCTCAGGGCCAGTTTCTATGAGTGAGTCCTGGTGTTACCCAGGACCTTTCTTAAAGACTCGTGTAAGCCGAAGCTGCGCTACTTTCGGTCGCAGGGAAATGTAGACACTCGCTTGGTGTGAGAAGTGGTATGACGAGACTGTACTCCCGCCGATACAGCCTCGCCAGAGGCGTGACCTCGAGCAGGCGGAGTCCGGTAACACCGGGATACTGCCTCAAGCCTGGAATCGTCTGCAATGACGAACTGGAACGTGGAATGGGACACCTTCCTGTGGGCGGAGGGCAAGACACTGGAACACGTCGGAGTATTCACATGAGGCAGAGAGAAGAGACCAACAAAGACGAGACCAGGAGCATGAGAGAGCAGCGGCCGGGAAAGAGAGATTAGAAGGCTTAGAAGAGAGAAGAGTAAGAGGTGATCTGGCCAAAGGCTTTAAAGTTTATTAAATCAGGCTGATGACGTCAGAGGGACAACGTGAATCAGACGGGCCCCCATGAGAGAAGAACTCTCCCCCCGCACAGTACACACACACACACACACACACGGACCTCCGTGGTGTACTGGTTAGCGTTAATGGCCGTCACGCATGCACAGCCGCCTGGGATCAAAACCCGTATAGGTTCGAATCCTGTTCTCGGCAGTGGGTCCACGGTCCACCCAGCTGTTCATCTTCCCCTAGGGGCGCGTCGATAAAATGGGTACCTGGTATAGAGCTATGTATGCGTGTGTGTATGCATATCTACATAGGAGTAAAGACATGGTACATATATACATGGGTGAGAGACGAGCAACACGAGTGTAAATTCTCTCTCCCTCCTTAACATACATAGAGTATACACACACACACAGTTTTCGGAAGACACATGAAAAGAACAACGAGGAACTGTAATTCGCGTTCGGGTTGCTTCGTAATGCAATTAATTGAATTTTACGACTGTGAACGTGGAGGGCATACGAGAGTTTCACAAGTTGTAGAGCAATACGGAAGGCTCAACCGACGGTGGGGCGCCAAGAGTGTAGAACTCCTCCGCTCACTTACCTCCCCCCCCTCCCCAGCCTTTACAGTACAAGAGATGGTGCCCCCACGAGTGTACAACTCACTCCCCGTACAGTACAAGAGATGGTGCCCCCACGAGTGTACAACTCACTCCCCGTACAGTACAAGAGATGAGGCCCCACGAGTGTACAACTCCCTCCCCGTGCATTACAAGAGATGAGGCCCCACGAGTGTACAACTCCCTCCCCATACAGTACAAGAGATGAGGCCCCACGAGTGTACAACTCACTCCCCGTACAGTACAAGAGATGAGGCCCCACGAGTGTACAACTCCCTCCCTGTACAGTACAAGAGATGAGGCCCCACGAGTGTACAACTCCCTCCCCGTACAGTACAAGAGATGAGGCCCCACGAGTGTACAACTCCCTCCCCGTACAATACAAGAGATGGGGGCCCCACGAGTGTACAACTCCCTCCCCGTGCATTACAAGAGATGGGGGCCCCACGAGTGTACAACTCCCTCCCCGTGCATTACAAGAGATGGGGGCCCCACGAGTGTACAACTCACTCCCCGTGCATTACAAGAGATGGGGGCCCCACGAGTGTACCATTCCCTCTCCGTATAGTACAAACGTGTAATTACACACACACACACACACACACACACACACACACACCTCCAAGACCCTACATGCTATACCTAACCTAGTCACACACTATATAGTATTACAATGCCTGGCCATCACGCTATACACTCCAGATTACAGTTCACATGCACACTACGGTACACACGACACTCTACATAACGAAGTATTCGTCTAGACACTACGATTCCCTAAACATCCCTCACCACGACCTAAACACACACACACACACACACACACACACACTACCCACCGAATAACGGACCCTACATAATACACACTACACTCTGTGTTGTACACACTACAGGTTACACCTTCCTGTACACTACACACTACATCATACTACAGTATATACTATAACCTCAAAGTTTCTGTATACAACACACTACACACTATAGACTCTGCAGGTTCCTGGGTGACCCACACTACATCATACTACGATATCTACAACAGGTTAGAAGTTCTGGTATATAACAAACCCACAGCAGATGTTATGAGTGAACAGTTCCTCTACAGAACACACACACTATAACATACCACAGTCCACGTGTAAGGTGCGAGCTTGTGTTCACCACATACTGCACACTACACAGATCACGCTATTCACCACATACTCGCCACATACTGCACACTACACAGATCACGCTATTCACCACATACTCGCCACATACTGCACACTACACAGATCACGCTATTCACCACATACTCGCCACATACTGCACACTACACAGATCACGCTATTCACCACATATTCGCCACATACTGCACACTACACAGATCACACTATTCGCCACATACTCGCCACATACATCACACTACACAGATCACGCTATTCGCCACATACTCGCCACATACTGCACACTACACAGATCACGCTATTCGCCACATACTCGCCACATACTGCACACTACACAGATCACGCTATTCGCCACATACTCGCCACATACTGCACACTACACAGATCACGCTATTCACCACATACTCGCCACATACTGCACACTACACAGACCACACTATTCGCGACATACTCGCCACATACTGCATGCTACAAAGACCACACTATTCACCACATATTCACCACATACTGCACACTACACAGACCAAGTTATTCACCACATACTCGCCACATACTGCACACTACACAGACCACATTAGTCACCACATACTCGCCACATATTGCACACTACGCAGACCACATTAGTCACCACATACTCGCCACATACTGCACACTACACAGACCACACTATTCACCACATACTCGCCACATGCTGCACACTATACAGACCACACTATCTACCACATATTCACCACATACTGCACACTACACAGACCACATATTCACCACATACTGCACACTACACAGACCACATATTCACCACATACTGCACACTACACGGACCACATATTCACCACATACTGCACACTACACAGACCACATATTCACCACATACTGCACATTATGCAGACCACACTATTTACCACATACTCCAAGACAGATTGCATTCAAGAGCCTCACCACACCACAACCAGACTGGCACGTCATACTTTCTCTTACCACGATCCTCATACTTGATTATAAAGGCTACTGAAGAGTTAAGTACAAGTGAGAAGGTGACCTTGGCCAAGGTCAGGTATAAGTGAGGTTGACCTTGAGCATGAAGGTCAAGTATACGAGAGGATGACCTTGAGTTGGAAGGTGAAGTATAAGTGAGAGGTTGACCTTGAACTGGAAGACCAAGAATAAGTGAGAGGTTGACCTTGAGCAGGAAGATCAAATACAAGTGAGAGGTTGACCTAAGTGAGAGGTTGACCTTGAGCAGGAAGGTCAAGTACAAGAAAGAGCGTGACTTTAAGCATGAAGAGTGTATCTGGTCACACTTAAGCGTAAAGGACCTCCTTCAGTGTCAAGCTTATGGTCAAGTGTGAGGACAGGTCAAGCGTTAAGTGTGAGGTGGTGGTTTGGGGGAGAGTGGGAGGGGGAAGTCATCTTAAGGTTTGAGGTGGGGAGGGGGTTGGTCATAGGTCAAGAGAGTTCACACTCGATGAGGGACAGGATGACCTCAGTGGAGAAAACTGAGAGAAATGAGACCTGATGATGATGATAATGAGAGAGAGAGAGAGAGAGAGAGAGAGAGAGAGAGAGAGAGAGAGAGAGAGAGAGAGAGAGAGAGAGAGAGAGAGAGAGAGAGAGAGAGAGAGAGTTTTACTTCTGGTAAATTGTCTTCATTAGATATTTTGACAAACGAAGGAATTTGATAAACGAGGTAACACGAGAAACAGTAATATGCGAAACGAAGGAATATAATAAACGAGGAAATAATGAACAAAGGAAACAAAGAAATTCTATAAACGAAGTAATACAGGAAAAGAACATGACAAGCGAAGAAATATGACAAACGAAGGAATAAGATAAACTTCATATACTCCAACAACACAGAAAATGATTGAGTAACACTGTGAACAAAACTTTAAATGTCCCCAAAGCTGGGAGCTAACACGGCTCTCGCGCGCCGACGCCTATTAAAAGGCACGCGAGAGTTTAAACATACCTGGGCGATTCTGACCTCACCAACAGCAAGAAACTGTCTCTCATCATGACTGCAATGTGCCAGTGTCAAATGCTCGACACGGAGAGAATGGAATCATGCATGATATTTGGAATACATTACCCCCAGATTCCCTCACATACTGGACTCAGAAAACATGACTAACTTAAGAGTTCATTTCTCTCATGAGGCAACTTGCATGCCCTCGCATGATGCAGGGTTAGGGTTGAGTCATTTTCAAAATGAACTAACCAAGTTAACTCTGGGATCTAATCTAGTTAATGAAGTGATTCATCAGGGAACAAGTTAATGTTTACTTAACTGCCCCCAACCCTCAAGGTTGTGTTAGATGACTCCCAGAATTAGGTTAATGCGAGAACCTAAACGAGGCAAGTACATTAACTTAATCAAACAACCTGTTAGGAAGTTAATTACCTGAAGTGACCTAATCCTGCATGTGGTTCAGAGAACTGGTCACAGAGAACTTAAACACAACATAAGAGTCTATCTGTCAACACCAGTTTCACATCGTGTATTTAAAACTCCAGCTTAAAAGCATTATGGTTGCTATTTGCTGCAGTCTTTCGCTTACCTCAGATTGGAGTAACAGATTTTTTTTCATCTTTTCTGTCCTGGAGGCTCCAGTTATGGACAAGAGCCCACACTGCGGCCGGAGTTTTGTTGAAATATAAAGAAGTTAATGACAGGGGAAAAAGGAGACGAAGAGAAGGATTTACAAATCTTGGAGACAAGAAGAAAAAGAAATTTAATTTTAGAACAAAACTAAAAATATATAGAAATAAAACGTGTCAGAACATGAGAGGGTATAGACTTCCAAAGTCTCGAGGTGCAGGGAAAGATACAGTTATCAAAACGGCCCACCACCCTTGAGTTGCCAACGGCCACACAATAATCAAGTGACGCAGTAGCTTGACGAGGATTGCGGCTTGTTCCTCCTGTCTGATATGAACGTGCCATGGTGTACACTCAGCCAATAGCATTACTTTCACATCCTGACAAACCGCATGTACTTGACTGGAATTTATTAAAAAAGGGGGTGACTGTATTGTTGACTGGTTGGTAAGGTTATTCAATGTATGTATGACTCATGGTGAGGTGCCTGAGGATTGGCGGAATGCGTGCATAGTGCCATTGTACAAAGGCAAAGGGGATAAGAGTGAGTGCTCAAATTACAGAGGTATAAGTTTGTTGAGTATTCCTGGTAAATTATATGGGAGGGTATTGATTGAGAGGGTGAAGGCATGTACAGAGCATCAGACTGGGGAAGAGCAGTGTGGTTTCAGAAGTGGTAGAGGATGTGTGGATCAGGTGTTTGCTTTGAAGAATGTATGTGAGAAATACTTAGAAAAGCAAATGGATTTGTATGTAGCATTTATGGATCTGGAGAAGGCATATGATAGAGTTGATAGAGATGCTCTGTGGAAGGTATTAAGAATATATGGTGTGGGAGGAAAGTTGTTAGAAGCAGTGAAAAGTTTTTATCGAGGATGTAAGGCATGTGTACGTGTAGGAAGAGAGGAAAGTGATTGGTTCTCAGTGAATGTAGGTTTGCGGCAGGGGTGTGTGATGTCTCCATGGTTGTTTAATTTGTTTATGGATGGGGTTGTTAGGGAGGTAAATGCAAGAGTTTTGGAAAGAGGGGCAAGTATGAAGTCTGTTGGGGATGAGAGAGCTTGGGAAGTGAGTCAGTTGTTGTTCGCTGATGATACAGCGCTGGTGGCTGATTCATGTGAGAAACTGCAGAAGCTGGTGACTGAGTTTGGTAAAGTGTGTGGAAGAAGAAAGTTAAGAGTAAATGTGAATAAGAGCAAGGTTATTAGGTACAGTAGGGTTGAGGGTCAAGTCAATTGGGAGGTGAGTTTGAATGGAGAAAAACTGGAGGAAGTGAAGTGTTTTAGATATCTGGGAGTGGATCTGGCAGCGGATGGAACCATGGAAGCGGAAGTGGATCATAGGGTGGGGGAGGGGGCGAAAATTCTGGGGGCCTTGAAGAATGTGTGGAAGTCGAGAACATTATCTCGGAAAGCAAAAATGGGTATGTTTGAAGGAATAGTGGTTCCAACAATGTTGTATGGTTGCGAGGCGTGGGCTATGGATAGAGTTGTGCGCAGGAGGATGGATGTGCTGGAAATGAGATGTTTGAGGACAATGTGTGGTGTGAGGTGGTTTGATCGAGTGAGTAACGTAAGGGTAAGAGAGATGTGTGGAAATAAAAAGAGCGTGGTTGAGAGAGCAGAAGAGGGTGTTTTGAAGTGGTTTGGGCACATGGAGAGAATGAGTGAGGAAAGATTGACCAAGAGGATATATGTGTCGGAGGTGGAGGGAACGAGGAGAAGAGGGAGACCAAATTGGAGGTGGAAAGATGGAGTGAAAAAGATTTTGTGTGATCGGGGCCTGAACATGCAGGAGGGTGAAAGGAGGGCAAGGAATAGAGTGAATTGGAGCGATGTGGTATACCGGGGTTGACGTGCTGTCAGTGGCTTGAATCAGGGCATGTGAAGCGTCTGGGGTAAACCATGGAAAGCTGTGTAGGTATGTATATTTGCGTGTGTGGACGTATGTATATACATGTGTATGGGGGGGTTGGGCCATTTCTTTCGCCTGTTTCCTTGCGCTACCTCGCAAACGCGGGAGACAGCGACAAAGTATAATAAAAAAAAAAATAAAGAGGAAATTCCACAATACGTCCGCATTCCGTTACTAATGCTGTACTTTGCCTCTTGTAAATTACAGGACAGTTCCTGAAACCAATTTCTTGTACTCTGTACCCTCTCTAGCACGCGGAAACTTCGTCCTCTTCCGTGTATAAATACGGCAAACGTATGATTACATCACTGGATGCCATGAGGGAGCAGACCTCCTGGAGGTACGAGGTGGAGAGGAATCTAAGGTTTTCGTGAAAGATGCACGACAGCAAATATGACGAGCATCAGCTGAGGCAGTTAAGAAATCCAGACCCAGTCATTAAGCAAGTCGGGTTAGCGGAGGCAGACGGGAGCAGCGTCTGGGGAGGTTGTAGACACGAGTCGGGCGAAGAGCGTGAGGGAGATGCCGGTTTAAATGACCCATGCGGTCGCTGCCATTCAGATGAGCCAGGATTCAGAGGCGCCAGCGTCCAACATCACTCCGGGACGTTGGTTGGTGGGTGACTCAGACGTGTGGTGTTTACACGTGCCAAGACGCTCGGGTCTAAACACCTCAGGCGCACCGACCTTGTCGCTGCAGCTGTCGTGGTATCTATATGTAACGAGCTTGTGAAGCTGTGTGATGAAAAATGAATGGTAATTGGGAATGCTTGCTTTAAAGAGCGCCAAGTCTAAGGACACGTTGGTGAGTAGGATAGAAGGGTTAGTGGGTGTTATTGGAATATCTACTCACCGACTGGGGTGGAAAAAAAAAAAAGACTGATTCTAGTGAGAAACTGTAGACGCTGGTGGATGAGTGTGGGAGAATGTGCGAAAGTAGAAACTTGAAAATATTTGTGAATAAACGCAAGGTTTAGCAGAGCAAAGGGACAGATTAATTGGGGCGAGTTTGAATGAAGAAAATTTAGGGAGGTAAACTCAATTAGATATATAAGAGTGTACATAGCAGTAAATGAAACCATGGAAGCGGAAGCGAGTCACAGGCTTCAATGAGGGGGAAAAGGTTCTGGGAGCAGTGAAGGATGTGTGGAAAGAATGGTCGTTATCTGGGAGGGCAAAAGTGGGTATGTTTGAAGGTATAGTCGTCCCAACGATGTTGTGTGGATGAGAGGCATGAGCTATGCATGAAGATGTGTAGCGGAGGGCGGATATGTTGGAAATGAAATTCTAAAGAACAGTATGTGATACGAAGAGGTTTGATCAAGTAAATAATAAATGGGTAAGAGAGAAGTGTGATGATAAGAAGAGTCTGGTTAAAAGAGCAAAAGAGGGTGTGTTGAAATAGTTTGGACATGTGGAGAGAATGAGTGAGGAAAGGTTGACAAAAATGATATGCGTGAGAGGTGGAGAGAACAAGAAGCGAGAGACCAAACTGAAGATGGAAGGATATAGCGAAAAAAAGATTTTGAGTAATTGGAGTCCGAACATGTGAAAGGATGAAAGGCGTATAAAGCGTGGTATACAAGGGTCGACGTACTGACAGTGGACTGAACCTGACCAAGTGAAGTGGCTGGGGTAAACCAAGAAAAGGTCTGTGGGGCCTGGTCGTGGATAAGGAACTGTGGTTTCCGTGCATTACACATGACAGCTAAAGACTGAGTGTGGACGACTGGGGCGTTTTTGTCTGTATTCCTGACGCTACCTCGCTTACACGGGAAACTGTGAACAAGTGTGTGTGTGTGTGTATATATATATATATATATATATATATATATATATATATATATATATATATATATATATAAGCCACTCACTGTCTCATAGGGGAAGATATGATACAGCCCATCGCTACGTCTCTGGGGAAATAAAGTCGCCCCCAACCACCACTCCATCATAAGAAGGTAATCCAAATGAAAATATACATCATATCTCCTCTCCACGGTGCCTCCTTTCCCATTTCTACCATAGGCTCCATACCATACACTATATACATACATACATACATATATATATATATATATATATATATATATATATATATATATATATATATATATATATATATATATATATATATATATTTTTTTTTTTTTTTTTTCAAACTATTCGCCATTTCCCGCGTTAGCGAGGTAGCGTTAAGAACAGAGAACTGGGCCACTGAGGGAATATCCTCACCTGGCCCCCTTCTCTGTTCCTTCTTTTGGAAAATTAAAAAAAAAAATGAGAGGGGAGGATTTCCAGCCCCCCGCTCCCTCCCCTTTTAGTCGCCTTCTACGACACGCAGGGAATACGTGGGAAGTATTCTTTCTCCCCTATCCCCAGGGATAATATATATATATATATATATATATATATATATATATATATATATATATATATATATATATATATATATATATATACACTTTATTCGTATTCATATAACTCCGCGTTGTACAGTCATGTTCGGTAAAACGCTCTCAGCTGGCTATGTGTTCTGTTCGGAAACAACCGATAGACCCCGTTGCTCACCATTGTGAGACGAAGGGTATTCGAGTACTTAGTATTTCGAATAGTTGTTTCCTATTATACAGTCCCTTAGCCTAGCGGTTAGCATGCCTGCCTCTTGCACAAGGGGTCCCAGGTTCGATCCTGGCTGATGGAGCTTTGTATGTTCTAAGAAGGTGCGCGTTCATATACGCTTTATTCGTGTGTATATATATATATATATATATATATATATATATAGAGAGAGAGAGAGAGAGAGAGAGAGAGAGAGAGAAAGAAAATGGGAATCTGAACGCTTCTATAAAACCTCTCTTAAAATCCCAGTATCTACAAATATGTCTTTAAATATCCTCTCTTGATATGGTGAATTTTTTTTTTTTTTTGGGGGGGTGGGAGGGGGGCGGGCGCCCCGATAACTGATTGATAACAGAGATCTTCCATTTACCAATTATGGTGTCCACTTGCTTGTTTTGATAGTCAACAGGCTCTTAGCTCATCACTGGAACTGTAATTACGTCGTTCATTACTCATCATGACAGATGTAATCACACGTCTCTAATTACCTAGGCCTTCTCTCTCTCTCTCTCTCTCTCTCTCTCTCTCTCTCTCTCTCTCTCTCTCTCTCTCTCTCTCTCTCTCTCTCTCTCAGGTAATCATAATCGCACCGTAAGTAACTCTAGCCCTCCGTACTCATTACCGTCGTCTTCATCACTTAATTGACAGCAATTAAGTTCCTTATCGCAGTTTACACAGCTATCTTGCCCGTCCAATACATTTCTTCCCCCCCCCCCCCTCCCTCCCTCACCCCCAAGATAACCTTGCACCTGTTAATTAGCCAACGATTATCAATTATCAGACCTGTTAAGTGTATAATGGCAGAGCCCCTCACCCACTTATCGCATTATGCATTAACATACTACTCCCTGAGGTGGGGGGGGGGGGGGGGGGTGCGCAGTATCAGATGGCGTGCTGGGGGGCGGGCGCGCGCGCGCGTGCCGCCGCTTCCTTCCCAGGTAAGTCACACTGTGAAGTGGGGTGATGATGCCTCCCTCCCACAGGAGGAATACGTCGTCTTCAGGTGGAGGATCTGAGGTGTCGCGTCTCTGGTGTGGGTCGTTCCTTGGCTGGTGTCTGTCCCTTGGGTCAGGGGGTATACCCCCCCCCCCCTGGGGTAAGTGTCGTCCCCAGGGGGAGTGCCTCAGCCTGGGAGAGTGCCTCAGCCTGGGAGAGTGCCTCAGCCTGGGAGAGTGCCTCAGCCTGGGAGAGTGCCTCAGCCTGGGAGAGTGCCTCAGCCTGGGAGAGTGCCTCAGCCTGGGAGAGTGCCTCAGCCAGGGAGAGTGCCTCAGCCTGGGAGAGTGTCGTCTGTATTGACCATCAAGAAGAGTGGTGCCCTGTGTTGGCTGTGTCGTGTCCTGTGGTCCAGGTGGGAATGTGTCGTCGTGCACCGTGACGTCCCGAGCACCTGTCCTGCTCCAGGTCCAGCCTTGCTTCCCTAGCCCTCCGAGGGGCACCAACCTCTGGAGGAGCGTCCTGGGGGACGCTGCCAAGGGAAGGCTAGGCCCTGTAATAGCCAATGTCTCCTGGGAGAGGGACGCTACATGGGAGAGGAGGTCTCCACCCGCTCGCTCTCTCTCTCTCTCTCTCTCTCTCTCTCTCTCTCTCTCTCTCTCTCTCTCTCTCTCTCTCTCTCTCTCCTGGGAGAGTCCTCTTTGGAAGTACAGTCGTTCCCCGCCCTCCCCCCCCCTGCCGGAGAGCCTCTCACTGAGAAAGAGAGAGAAAGAGAGAGAGAGAGAGAGAGAGAGAGAGAGAGAGAGAGAGAGAGAGAGAGAGAGAGTGTGTCTCTCTCCCCCTCTTTAAGGACTTCTCCCCAGGGAGTGGGTACCTGTGTCTCCCCCCTCCCCTGAGAACTTCTCCCCAGGGAGTGGGTACTTGTGTCCCCCCCTGAGAACTTCTCCCCAGGGAGGGGGTATTTGTGTCCTCCCCTGAGAACTTCTCCCCAGGGAGGGGGTATCTGTGTTCCCCCCCCCGAAGATTTCTGCCCAGGGAGGAGGTATCGTTAGGGCGGTGTCCACCTGTCTCCCTCAGATCACCCTTCACTGTGGCTTCGTGTTCTCCCGTTACGCGGGTCTGTGGTCCCCATCCACGGCAGACGAGGATGGCTCCTGTCCCCTCCACCTCCGCCCCATCATCATAATGACGACCCCCTCCTCCCCATTTCCCTTCACCCTAGCTAATGATTTCGTCTTCTCTTCCATGCTGCGTGCACGTTCCCCCCCCCCCTCCCACACCCGGGCATCGACCCTGGAAACCACAATCATCGCTCAAGCGCTGCTGGAGATCACTGTCGCAGACGGCAGTGTCCTGCACACCCTGGAGATCACTGCCTACAGACGGCAGTGCCCTGAACACCCTGGAGATCACTGCCACGGACGGCAGTGCCCTAAACACCCTGGAGATCACTGCCACAGACGACAGTGCCCTGAGCACCCTGGAGATCACTGCCACAGACGGCAGTGCCCTGAACACCCTGGAGATCACTGCCACAGACGACAGTGCCCTGAGCACCCTGGAGATCACTGCCACAGACGGCAGTGCCCTGAACACCCTGGAGATCACTGACACAGACGACAGTGCCCTGAACATCCTGGAGATCACTGCCACAGACGACAGTGCCCTGAACACCCTGGAGATCACTGCCACAGACGACAGTGCCCTGAACACCCTGGAGATCACTGACACAGACGACAGTGCCCTGAACACCCTGGAGATCACTGCCACAGACGACAGTGCCCTGAACACCCTGGAGATCACTGCCACAGACGGCAGTGCCCTGAACACCCTGGAGATCACTGACACAGACGACAGTGCCCTGAACACCCTGGAGATCAGAGTGTAAGACGTTGTTCTCTGAGGACATATATTCTTCCTATTGCCTAGAGACCACTTACCCTCCCTATGGTCTCTCTCTGGGGACAAACCCCCATTGCCTAGTGACCCCTTACCCTCCCTATGGTCTCTCTATCTGCCCTACTGAGGGAGGAGAGAGACGGCAGACGACGATGAGCCTCCATCCTCCGCCCGCCTCCTCCTCATAGAGATGAATCATGTCTGTGAAATGCGGGCCGAGATAGCTCTATCTGACGGACGTAGTAGGGGTCTAGCTCTCCTCAGTGAGCCATGGGAGAGTCGGCCTTAAG
The DNA here is from genome assembly GCF_036320965.1 of Panulirus ornatus. Taxonomy (NCBI): domain Eukaryota; kingdom Metazoa; phylum Arthropoda; class Malacostraca; order Decapoda; family Palinuridae; genus Panulirus; species Panulirus ornatus. The sequence continues at coordinate 824,370 of NC_092279.1, forward strand.
TCATGAGTGAGGTTTAGCCCCGTGGTGGCGGGAGGGACGAGGCAATACAGCGTTTCTCTGGGTGAAATAGGGGCTCTCTCTTACCAGCCATTGCCACTAATTCTGGTCTGAGGAGGTTGTCGCCACGGCTGCGTACCTCTCTCTCTCTCTCTCTCTCTCTCTCTCTCTCTTCTCTCTCTCTCTCTCTCTCTCTGTATTATCGGTGTCTAGGAGAGTCTACGTGTGTCTGTATTGGTTTGTTTGTCTCCTGTTGCTTAGGTCCCACGTATGTCGGCCTACGTCATGCCTACATGTCCCTGCATAAATCTGTGTGTGTGTGTGTGTGTGTGTGTGTGTGTGTGTGTGTGTGTGTGTGTGTGTCTGTCTGTCTGTCTGTCTGTCTGTCTGTCTGTCTGTCTTCTGTCCTGTGTGTACGTCTGCCACAGTCTGTCTGTGTTGAGCCGTCTTTCAAAATCTGATTCTTGTAGCTGTCTCTACCTGACTGCTTATTGTGTCTTTACTGTCTGTGTCTGTGTGTGATTCTGTGCTTCTGTGTCTGTCTTTACTGTCTGTGTCTGTGTGATTCTGTGCCTCTGTGTCCGTCTTAAAGGTACCACCAAAGTCCACAGCCACCTACTGCATCGGCCCCCAGCACGGGGGCCAGGAAGCAAGCGATGGCACCAGTCCAAATTTTTGTCCTTTATTCTCCACGTCATTACCAAGTGGGTTACCGTCATGGGAACCATGGGTGAGGGGCGGGCCTGGGGCTCGCGAGGGGCGGACTGAGAGGCGTGAGGGAAGGGCTTAACTAAGGCTCTTAACGGGCGGCCTTACAGGTATGACAGACCGGCCTTAGGGGCGTGAGTGGCAGGTCTGAGGGCGTGAGGGGTTGGACCTGAAGACGTGAAAATTGGCCTTAGGGGCGTGTTGAATGAACCTGAGGGTGTGAGAGTCAGTTCTAGGGGCAGGAGAGACGGTCTTGTGGGCGTGAGGACTGAACCTGAGAATATGACGACCTAGGGCGTACGGGGCGAGTCATAGGGGCGTGAGGGATAGGCTTGAAGGCTTAAAGAGCGGGTGTCGAGAGCGTAAGGGCCAGCCCTGTGTAGCCTGAAGGACGGGAGGGCATAAGGGCTATGCCTTAGAAGCGTGATGGATGGGCATGGGAGTGCATGGGGCGGGCCAGCGGGGCTGATGAGGGCGTCATGAAGGAAGGGAGGGAAGTGGAGGGAAATATCAACGTTCCATAAGGCCCCTGTGCACCAACACGCAACCGCAGTCTGTTGCCATATATCCTAGAAGCTCTCAGTAAATTGACTCCACTGTGGAACACATATATATATATATATATATATATATATATATATATATATATATATATATATATATATATATATATACACGCGACACAGTGCAATGAAGTGAACTTCCACAGCACATTCATTGTCAGCCGACATCAGAGTTTCGAACCGCTGCCGTTTATGTGGGAGCTCAAAATGTTATCCACTAAGCTATGGAGCCAATAATAGAAGAACGACATTTTGATTACAGGTAACCGAATACCCTTCGTCTTCGGCTAATAAGAAATGGAACCTCCACATGTACCTCCCGCCTTAAGAAGGTAGCGCAAGGAACAAACTCTGGCCTGGTTCGTTCCTACGTTCCTTCCTTTAAAATGGAATACCACAGGATCTCGTCAACCAGTGCCGCCCTTTCTTTACTCGCTTTCTTGCCAGACGCAGCAGATTACGTGGGTGTTGTTCTTCCTTCCAAGTCTCTCTGGGGAAAGGTGGGAGGCCGAAGTATAACGCACCCGTTGACCATCAATTTGCACATCTTCACTATAGTGATGATAGCACTGCGGTAGTCCCATAGTGCCGGCTATGGTGTGTGTGTGTGTGTGTGTGTGTGTGTGTGTGTGTGTGTGTGTGTGTGTGTGTGTGTGTCACGCACGTAAATCCGTCTTTCCTGCTGGGTCAGTAGGACAGGGACGGAGAGTGAGTTCCGTAAGCGCCCCCGTCAGAACATGGAGGAGAGATAGAAGGCTCTCACGGGTGCGGGGCACAACACGGCCCGCTGGCCCTTGATTATAACATATGCAAATTCGGATCGATCACACCGGAAGTAATTAACCTTTTTTTTTACCGCGTGACAAATGGCCACCACAACCCAACAAATGGCCGGAGCGTGGTTCATTAAATCTCCCTAATTTACATAGAACTGACCCGATAAATTGCTCATTAGGCCGTGGGGATCAGCAGATGCAGATCCCGATAGTAGGCTACGTCCACTGAATCAAAACACGAATTATTTTTCAATGCACATTATCCTTCGTCCACTGGCAGTGACAGCCGTGTGAAACAGAGGCTGAAAAGAGACAGTGTGTGTGTGTGTGTGTGTGTGTGTGTGTGTGTGTGTGTGTGTGCGTGTGTGGTACAGTCCGTCCGTCCGTTTACACGACTGGACGGGCGAGGTGGACCTAGTCGAATAGGGACCGATGCACGAACCCACCCAAGGACCAAGCCTGAGTCTATAATGACTCCCTCACGTATACCCCAGGAATGAACAGGACATTTCAAAGGACTGGTTTTTACGAGTTTTCCCTATGACACGGAAACCGTTTCAACCCGAAAACGGTATAGACGAAATGGTCTCGCACGCTTCGCTCTACGTAAAAAAGAAAGAAAAAACGAATTATTTACAAATATACGAATACTAAACTACCAGGCAAAAAAAGACCTTTTTCCGACGCACTGTATGAACACACACACACACACACACACACACATACACACACAAGGAGGAAAACTTACGATACCGCGATCGTAACTTTCGGTACGACGCGATCGAGACCTGGTCCCGAGACGCGCGGTTCGTAACACCCGAAGCGCGTATAAACCACAGGGATCCAAGCAACGAATTACCCCGCCGCCCGGTCGTCCTCAAGTTTGGCAACAAGTAGTCGGGAGTACGGTAGATGTTGGGCCACTACCACAAGACGGTGTGGCAGGCTCCACCAGCCGGAGGAGGAAGCCCGTGAGGGAGGTTCCTTGGGTGGGAGGGAGCTTGGGAGTAGGGAGACCATGATGGTGGTTCTCCTGGTAGGAGGGAGACCATGATGGTGGTTCTCCTGGTAGGAGGGAGACCATGATGGTGGTTCTCTTGGTAGGAGGGAGACCATGATGGTGGTTCTCCTGGTAGGAGGGAGACCATGATGGTGGTTCTCCTGGTAGGAGGGAGACCATGATGGTGGTTCTCTTGGTAGGAGGGAGACCATGCTCTAAGAACGAGTCCTCCTGCTACTTAGGACCTTTCTAAAGTTTCCTGCAGACAAAGGGCTGCGTTACTTTCAGTAGCAGGGAAATGTAGACTCCTGTAGCGTGAGTTCTTTGTCGAGACTTGTACCTCCAGGGATACAGCCTTACCAAAGGCGACCTTTCACCAGCGGTGTAACCTCAAAAAGGTGGATATCCCCTCAAAGGCTCAGTCCTCTGTTCTTGACGCTACCTCGCTAACGCGGGAAATGGCTATTAGTATGAAAGAAAGAAAAAAGATATATATATATATATATATATATATATATATATATATATATATATATATATATATATATATATATATATATATTTTTTTCTTTTTTTTTTTTTTTTGCTTTGTCGCTGTCTCCCGCGTTTGCGAGGTAGCGTAAGGAAACAGACGAAAGAAATGGCCCAACCCCCCCCATACACATGTATATACATACGTCCACACACGCAAATATACATACCTACACAGCTTTCCATGGTTTACCCCAGGCGCTTCACATGCCCTGATTCAATCCACCGACAGCACGTCAACCCCGGTATACCACATCGCTCCAATTCACTCTATTCCCTGCCCTCCTCTATATATATATATATATAGATATATATATATATATATATATATATATATATATATATATATATATATATATAGAGCCAGAGGTACCTAAATTTAGGTACAGGGGAGTAAATTCTAATAAACAACACCTAAAGAATAAAAAAAATTCTATCTTCACAGTAGAAAAAAAAATATATCGGGACCCACAGACCTGCATGCAAAAATGAGGGGAAAATATGTATACATACAAGTATTACGCACTTCGTACCGTCCCCTCACTTTGCGCACGCTACCTCCACGATCCCATTATACTAACGAGACAACAGAGCCATAAACACGCACCAGGCGACACTCCACCAGACACTGTAGCGCGCAGGCAAAGGAGAGACTCTGGATGAGGCCAGAGATGTTGACTGACGTTGTGGGTAACCAAGTCTGGCCAGAGTCAACCGTTCGTCAATGATGTTCATGATGGAAGGAATGTGTTATGATCAGTTACTTACACTGAGGGATGGATCCGGAGGTACACACACACACACACACACACACGGAACCTGTGTTACGCTATAGACACACGGGACCAGTACTTCACCACAGACACACGGGGCCAGTGCTTCACCACAGACACATGGGACAGTGCTTCGCTACAGACACACGTGGGCAGTGCTTCACCACAGACACACAGGACCAGTGCTTCACCACAGACACACGGGACCAGTGCTTCACCACAGACACATGGGACCAGTGCTTCACCACAGACACACGGGGCCAGTGCTTCACCACAGACACACGGGACCAGTACTTCACCACAGACACACAGGACCAGTGCTTCACCACAGACACACGGGGCCAGTGCTTCACCACAGACACACGGGACCAGTACTTCACCACAGACACACAGGACCAGTGCTTCACCACAGACACACGGGGCCA